>NC_081165.1:4934164-5149045 GCF_012432095.1 Onychostoma macrolepis
ATAGACTGTATAAAAACAAAATCATTTTTTGCACCAGGCTGTAAACGTTTTTTTCTGCTGTAAAGTTGGGCATTTTAACACGGGGAGTCTATGGGATTGACTCCCTTTTGCAACCAGCCTCCAGTGGCCAGTCGATGAATTGCAGTTTTAGTCACTTCCGTGTTGACTTCACGAGAGGGAACGGGAGGTTGCCGCTTGATGTAAACCTGACCTGTGTCCAGTAGTTCTCAACCTTTTTGACTCCTTTGTCCAAGACAATACTTGAAGGCTCTTTTATAGATCATTCCAATTGTGATTACCACCCTCTGGCTCTTCCTCTCCTGGTCTCTGTGTCACCAAGATAAGTTATAAAACAAAACGGTTCTTGATTATGATAGGCCGAGCACATTTGAAGATGTTCTAAAATACTCTATAAACACACATCAGTTTTACTGCACTGCAACATCTGTGCGTTGCTGCGTCTCTGTGTTGAGTGGCAAACAATCTGCTAAACATTGCTGAAGAACCACATGTTCTAAAATCACTGTAAACCACAGATTCCCGAGCTTATTGCTCTAACTAGACACTACCTTGTAGCAGTGCTACAGAATATAATGAGTTGGCTTGAGATCCTGTCCCAACCCAGACAGCAGTTGACTCTGTGCCGGATCCGTTTTCAAACCGGCAAATCCGTATTACAGTCACATCCGTTTCAGTGCTGTAACACGGACCCAGCCCGGGCCCGGTTTCAGTGGGCGGGAACTACTGTCGCAGAGCAGATCCGGGCCATGTCCGAAACGAGCGCGTGTTCAGAACAGAAGACGTCAAAGATATTTGCTTTGATCAAAGCAATAAATTGTATTTTGAAGTAAATTAAAATAGAAAACCATTATTTTAAATTGTAATACTTTTTTCTGTATTTTTTATCAAATAAATGCTGGCTTGATTAGCATTTCGCGGAAAGAGTAAAAAAAATGTGTTGTAATATACTGTTTCAATATCTTAGAGAAACCAATTTAAGTTTAAGGATATAGTTTTTTTTTTTTTTTAACCAATGCTTATACACAACATTCTGGTCCACACTCATACCAGATGGTGGCGGTAATGCACCAAAAAGTTGTTTGCCAACCGCCAATAAACCTTAGTCGAAGAAGAAGACGTCAAGAAGATCGAGGCAGACGGACTGTACGCTGTTAAAACTTCACTAAGGTATGTCACACCGTGTGATCACACTGTTCTACTAACAAATTATTTTCTTATTATGTTGTGTACTCGATAACTTAAAGGTTTGGTGTTTTTATTGCTCCTTAGATCGGTGTTGGACCGGCGAACACTTTAGGCCTATTATCATTCAGAGGACTTGCTAACATGAAGAAAACGGTCCAGAGGTATGTAATTATACGTAATTAATGAATTTGAACTTAATTACTTCATTTAAACTTTAGTAATTTTGACTGCTTCTATTAAAATTTAATGTTTAAAGGGGTGGTTTACTGCGATTTCACTTTTTTCATTTTAAATAGTGTGTAATGTTACTGTTGGTGCATGAACAGTATCTGCAAAGTTGAGGCGCTGAAAGTTCAATGTAAGCGGAGATATCGTCTTTTAAAAATCAGGAAGTTTAATGCCTACAAAAACGACTCCTATGGGACTACAACGAGATACTTCCCAGGTTGCATACGAAATAAACCCATCAAACCCCTCCCTCCGGAACATGCAAAAGAGGGGGCAAGGCCATGTTCTGCGGCTTTGTCGAAGAGGAAGAGTTATAGTGGAGAGTTGTAGCCATGCCGTCAAAACGGTGTTATTTTCACACAGCTGTCAGGTCTTCTGTGTTCGGGCTTCCTACGGACGCTGTAGTTCGTCAACAATGAAGACAGCTTCCAGAATCTACACGAGTTCAATGCCGGATTCACACAGAAACTATTACTAAAACATGGAGCAGTTCTAACTTTAAAACCAGAGGCAGCAGTTGTTGGGCCACAACCTGTAAGTAAGATTTAATAATTTTAAATGTATTTGCATGTATAATTTCAGACGTAATGTTTTAGTTTTATCAAGGACGTAAACAAATGCCAACGCTGGCTTTAGTAGCCAGTTAGTTAAATGCTATTTCGTGTGTCTTTGACAAACGCGTACAAACATTTTGGACCCGAATGTGTAATTATGTACTAATTTTGTAAATGTATTTTCCATGTATACTTTATGACGTAATTTTTCGATTTGATCAAGAACGTAAACACAAGCCAACGCTGTTTGGTTTTAGTAGCCAGTTAGTTCGATGCTATTTTGTGTGTATGAGACAAACGTGTACAAACTTCAAAAATTATATGTAATCACAACAGCAAACTTCCATTCAGAAACGTTTGTAAGAGCCGTGCTTGCGGAAGTTCTGCTTGACTCTCTTCATTACCGCTTTCTGGGTCTGATTCTGGCTCAAACTGATACGGCAATATTGACACCATTATTTACATTTGACCGGAGCACATGCAGCTGTCGCCCGTGAAGGTAATGGGCGTGACGTTTCTGGACAATGTGCAGTACGCAGTTTAGCCAATCACAACACACCGGCCCAACTAACCAATCTGAGCCCTTCGCCTGTTTCTGAGGGAGTGGTTTCAGAGAATCAGGAAGTCAACCGGTCGTTCAAATGACAGAGGAGAAAGCGGCTTACAATAAAGGTGAAATATATGAAAAATAAGGCGTTTTTTAACAAACGAAACACGAAGACATGTTATATTGCACCCCATAAACACAATCAAGCAAAGAAAAAAAGCAGTAAACCACCCCTTTAAGATTGCTGCCTGTCATGGTGGGCTAGCAATGTTAAGTGCTAACCCTCAAGGCTGCATGCATTTATTTGATCAAAAATAAAATTAAAAAAGTAATATTGTGAAATATCATTTGAATATATTTTTAAAATGTAATTTATTCCTGTGAATTTTCAGCATCATTACTGCAGTCTTCAGTGCATGATCGTTCAGAAATCATTCTAACATGCTGATTTAGTGCTGGATTTTTATTGGTGCTCAGTTATCAGTAATTATTCTTCTTCTTATTATTATTATTAGATGTAAAAAAAAAAAAAAAGGTTTTGCTGCTTAACATTTTCTGGAAACATTTTTATGATTATTTGATGAATAGACAGTTCAAAAGAACATCATTTATTTGAAATATATTTTTTGCTTCATTATAAATGTTTTTACTTTTATCAATTTAATGCCTATTTGCTAAATAAAAACAGTCATTTCTATTAACACACACCAAACATTTGAATGGTTGTATATCATGGTTTCTGCATATATTAAGGAGCATAATTGTTTTTCAGCTGATAATAATCAGAAATGTTTCTTGAGCAGCAAATAATAATATTAGAATGATTTCTGAA
This sequence comes from Onychostoma macrolepis, assembly GCF_012432095.1. Taxonomy (NCBI): domain Eukaryota; kingdom Metazoa; phylum Chordata; class Actinopteri; order Cypriniformes; family Cyprinidae; genus Onychostoma; species Onychostoma macrolepis. Next base: position 4,937,532 of record NC_081165.1, read on the forward strand.
GGATCATGTGACACTGAAGACGAGTAATGATGCTGAAAATACAGCTTTGATCACAGGAATAAATTACGTTTTACAATATATTCATAAAAAACATATTTTAACTGATAATTACTTTTAAAATTGTAATTAAAATATAATTTATTTCTGTGATGGCAAAGCTGAATAAATAAATGTTTTTCTTTTTAACTTTTTATTCATCAATAAATTCTGAAAAAGTATCACAGGTTCCCAAAAAATTAAGCAGCACAACTGTTTCCAACATCGATAACAACGGAGTATCCAATTAGTATATTATAATGATTTCTGAAGGATCATGTGACACTGAAGACGAGTAATGATGCTGAAGATTCAGCTTTGATCACAGAAATAAATTATATTTTGAAGTATATTCAAATAGAAAACCATTATTTTATTTCATTTCATTATTTTTAATACTTCACAATATTCTTTTTTTTTTTTTTCTGTATTTTTGATCAAATAAATGCTGGCTTGATGAGCATAAGAGACTTATTTCAAGAACATTAAAAACAGTAATGTGTCCAAACTTTTGACGAGCCCAGTCCCCTTGAATAAGCAGGCAGAACGCTTTCAGGCACATCCTGAATGATAGAAACAGAGGGGCACTGAGGAGAAAGACATGTATTACATTATATTGTTTGGTATGATTTTTATTTATAAAAGCTTGGCCAAAATATGCTTTTATTTCTGTTAACGTATGCTCCATGTTAATTGGGTAAATGAACTGAGAAATTGTCCAGCAACACTATATAACGATCCGTTTCAATTTCAGGTTCCACCTGAGAGCCGGGACTGTCAAACAGTAAGGTGAGTTTATTTATTTATTTTTTTTTTAAGTTTTCAGTGGAGTTTGAGTTATTCAAGCTATTTGAATGCCACAATTTATAATTGAGTATTGATGATAATAAGTGCCTGATAATGTTTAGAACTTGTGCTGTTCAAAACATACTGTTTGTTGGGGCCGATTGAGGCTTGCAGCTTTCTGGAGAAATGCTCCTTCAAATAACTTCACACTCATCCTGAACAATATACCTGTTATAACAGTCATAGTCCTCTAGCAATGCTATAGTCTGTGTGTCATTTGGGTACAAACCCTTTTTCATCTCAAGTCGGTGATTAAAGGAAGTGTGTATGACACTGATGTCACATGCACTAATTTCCACAGTGGAGCATGTTAATAAACTGTGACTCTTATGTGTAAGGCTTAAACATTGCCTTCCTTGCTTTTTAATACTAAATGAAACAAATACATTCATAACATATGTGTGTAATATGCAATTAGTTGTGTATTTTTTAATATATAAAACAGGTGGCACAGGTTCTCCTTGCTTTTCTTCTCTGTTATATCAGTTATTATACTTTACACCTATGGGCAGTAAGCAGAATAAACATTATCTTTGTTACACACAAAGCAGGACAAAATTACTCGATTACAGGAAAATTAAAAAATGCTAACCATGGATAACATTTATGATGTGGAAAAGCATATTCAGTGCGTGCATAATTATTAGGTGATTTAATATTCTGATCATATTTTTTTAAGCACTTTTACCAATTCCAAACCACATCAATCATAATAACTACTATTAATTTTGTGTACGATCATTTTATAATTATATAATCAACAAGAACTGGAAGTGAAAAACGCTTACTGATGCTCCAGAAGGAAACACGATACATTAAGGGGGTGAAAACTTTTAATCAGAATGAAGGTGTACATTTTTCAATATTTTTTTCATTTAGTACTGCCCTTCAGAAGCTACAGAAGATACATGTTTCCCACAAGACAAAATAAGCTCAATTTACCCTGATCTTCAAATTCAAAAAGTTTTCACCCCTTAATGCATTATTTTTTCTTCTGGAGCATCAGTGAGTGTTTAAACCTTCTGTAATAGTTGCATATGAGTCCCTCAGTTGTCCTCAGTGTGAAAAGATGGATCTCAAAATCATACAGTCACTTCTGGAAAGTGTTAAAATACACAAAAATGCTGGAAAAGCACAGCATTTGTGGGAGCTGAAGGATTTTTCTGAAGAACAGCAGACAGTTTAACTGTTCAGAACAAACAAGGGACTCATGAGCAACTATCACTAAACAGAAACACACAGCTGTGGATCATTCAGGGAACAACACAGTATTAAGAATCAAGTGGATGTAAACAACGGGGTCATTTTTATAAATTCAACAATTTTTTTCTCTTGTGGACAATATGTAAATGTCTTATCCCTCTTATTTTGGTAAAATAATTAACATTTTGCAGATTCTGCAAGGTGTATTTAAACTTTTGACCTTATGTGTGTGTTTGTGTATATATGTACTGTATGTATGTATGTGTGTGTGTGTATAATATATTTAATATATTAATATGTTAATATTAAAAAGATATTTAATCTTTTTTTTTTTTTTAGAGACAACGAAAAGGGGGGAACTGTCTTTAAGCTGTGGAGTCAGATGGAGGGCTCGCATTTACCTCAAAAACGGCATTGCAGAAGACTCGAACAACTAGAACCAACTCAAGCACACAATGGTGACACACATTTGTAAGACCTTTCCCTGTGATATAAAATTTCCCTGTGGTAATTATTCAGATTCTTCTCATTGTCTTCTCATGGTCCAGATCCGGAAAAAACGGATCCATGCCGGTATTGGCCCGTTGTGCCAAAAGATGGGTCTGGACCAGATCTGGCCCAAATGATTTTTGCTATCTGGGAATCCTGTTCCCCTCTCATTTCTATCTCTTTTCAAACTGTCTTCACAAAAAAAAAAAAAGGCACAAAATCCCCACAAATACAAAACAATGCGGTGACTGTTAATAACCAAGGAGAAGAAACAGTAAAAATGGGAAGCGTTGTTATCTTACCTTTTTTTCTCATGTCTCTATGGTTGAATAAACTAATTTTAACACATGACGTTGATTTTGTCTGGTACAAACTGCTCACTGAAGACATTAAGCAATTAAAGTGCAATGTACCATAAACAGCATAAATAAAAGCATTAATAGCACTACACTTCTGAAAGTTAGGCTGGATTGCTTCCAATAGAAGGACTTGTGTCAGACTGCACACCAACATAACAAATTAAAGTCTGATGTTGAACTCTGTCTGCTCCAAAAGCCTCGTAGTGTCAAAACTACCAAAATTTGGCAGAAGATTTGGAACACTATAAAGACCAAATATGAGTCCTCAGAGCTCAGAGATTTGGGCAAAAAAGGGTGTAAGACTTTTAAAAAAAGTTTACATTAGAGAGAAAAACCAATAAAGCAAGAGGCCAGTCAATAAATAAACATACATCTGAAAAGCTATCAAGACAAAGCACAGATAGCTAGAGAAAAAAGGTGAGGGTTCGAGAGATTAATACCTAAACAATGCCCTGAATGTTGGCAGAGCCAAAAACGTGTGGCGGAAGCCCTGGAGCGTGAGCCGATTCAAGCACATGACTGTTTAAGAGGCTTTCCGGAAACCTCTGTACCAAGCAGACCTTATGTCAGAGAGCCGCTCCCTTCTGCTTTATCCCACATTACTTCATCGCACATCACGTCTTTCCGCTATTTATGCTAAGACACACCAAATGTACGTGCAAGAAATAACTTAACTGGAATGCAGCAACTCAATAACACTCTGACAAACACACTTGTACATGACATTTTGGTTCAAGTCACCTCGTCATTTTCCAAGATGCTGAGAGACACATGTATTTCTTTAAGAGATTACATAGTGATGACGTAAATATTGCAGAGAGAGATAGTCTAAACATCTCCACCTGTACGCGTAAGTTTTCATGCGTACATGATAAAACTCCGGAGCCGCAGACGGATGGGGGTTGGGTCGACCACAATGTCTGGAAAATGTTCCACAAAACAGAATATAAATATGCTGCAGCAAACCCCAGCAACCTACACAAACCACTCATAAAACACACACGCATAAACACAGAGACATACAGTATGGACATACGGATAATGGCTTCCGGAAGAGTGCAGTCCAAACAGATGCTGTTCAATGGTGAGTGTCTGCATACTGTATCTCACAGGTTCAACTCAACCCATCCCAGCAGATCCAGGCCACATATATGAGCACATGTGTGTGAGACTGACTCAGAAAGCCAAGTAAACTCCTTTGAGTGGAACAAGCAGTCCCTTTCCACAAATACAGTACACTTCGCTGTCCCATGATTTCTTTTAAAGTACAAATTCCATTTTTTAACCCCTTTAGATATGTTTGATAAACTATTAAATTATTTAACATAATGATATTTACTTTTTACTTGGCTAGTTGCTAGTTGCATCAAATGTCTGTACTTACAGTATCATATTAAAATGGAGATTTTGGCCTGACCCTAAAGTTACACTCTAAATAAAATCTGTAAAAAAAAATAGGATTCTTTTTCTGCATTTACTGTTTACAGGTGTTTTACCAGCATTTTGAATTTTACACTGCACCGTGTTGTGTTTTAGAGTTAACAGAAATGTCTGTAAAATGAATGGATAATGTTGATGGACATATTTTTTACAGTGCACTGACCTCCTCAGCTGTAATCATAATCATAAAAAAGTTATAATTTTTGACTTATAATTGTAGTAAAAAATAATAATACAATAAAATAATCTTAATGATCAAAAATGTGTAATGTATAATAATGTAAAATATATATTTTTTTTATCATTTGGATATCATATTATTTGGAATATTTTGCATAAGACTGTTGTCTAATAACATTTTATTCACAATAAGAAAATTAATTTATTCAAATTGTGATAGCCAGGAAATAACAGTATACACTTATTATTTAGTATGAAGTCATTGAAATTTTATGACCATAATTTTGTATGGTTTTTCAAAACCACAGCTGCCTTTCTTTTTTTACAGTAAATTCAGCAGGATTTTATTTATTTACTTACAGTGTATAGCGAGCAAATAATCTCATTCCATTTTCTCAATTTTTACAAACACTATAGTTTTGACTATAGTATACTATAAAGAGTTTCTGGACTATTACTGTATATACTATCCTGTTTAAATTGCCCAAACCCATTTTCAAAAAAGAATTTGAATTTATAAGTGGTTCGACTCAATATATGTACAGAAGTCATATTAATATTGCCATCTAACAGATATTAATGCCATCATTTGTGATTTCTAACTAGCATGGTAAACATTCTTCATGCATTAAAATTTATATTTCGATGAATTCTACATAGTATGTTATAGTTTGTTGAACTAAATAGAGAATACAGCGCTATCCTGCACTGTGGTAAAAAAAATAAATAAAAGAGAAGAGAAGAGTGGAAAACATCTGGTCGTCTCATCTGCGTGTCACACTGAGGTCATGAATCACGGCAAACACATTTCCTGTGTGACCCTTCCAGAGACCGCCACGACAAACCCGCCAGCCAAAAGAGATCTGAACCCAGGTTAGCACTTCTACAGAAACGCTTCAGCCTTATGGGCCCTCTGGAAAGGAATGGCATTTTATATTTTTTAAATATATTTAAATATATTTAGAAAATGTGAGATCTGAAAAGGAGCGATAGGCTGCAGTGAAAATACCAAATCACTTTAATTACGCTATTTAAAGTTATTAAATTACACATTCTTCTTTAAAGAAAAGTTTTTACCACAAGACCTCTAAGTACTTTCAAGTTTGTTCGAAGACGCAAAATCATTATCATCGAGATTATTGCTTTCACCTCTTCATTATTATTCTCCCTTTAGTTTTTCTTCCTCTCACACACGTGGCAGGCAGCCATATCTTTAACACTGAGGGCAGGAACTCAATAACTGGCAACAGGAAGCCAATGATCTCTTTATCGCTTCCTAGCGAGGGCACAATGCCGCAGTCAAGCCTGTGACCTCTGACCTGTGAGCGTGTGTCTGGGAAACGTGTTCAAACTGCCACGAACACGGAAATCACTGAAAAATGAGGCTGCTTTCAAACTAACCAGCACTTAAACCTGAAAACATTTTAGACAAACTCAACGAGAGACAGGTCTGAAACGAACTCTATGAAAGTATGTGAACACAAACACTCTGCATGTCTGCATACTTGCGTAGAGTACATTTCTGGCCTAAATTTCCATCTGGCCGGTAACTGAGTGCCAGAGTTGTTGTAAGACCCAAAATATGCACTCCAGGTTAGCAGAGATATTTCCTGTCGAAACTAGTGTTCCAACTATAGAAGATGACCGAGAAAGCAGGCCCAAAATGGAAAAAAATAAGAGTAAAAGAGTGCTTTTAGTGGACAAATATGTCTATGCAAACAGATTTATTTTCACTGCACAAGTTGCAATGCATTCTGGGATTACAAGAGGATTCATGAAACGCTACCTTAGAATTCGCACTCACTTGTCACTAATAGCCACACCTTGTGATAAATAAGTGCAGGAACCGGCTGCTCAGCAGGTCCTTGTTACCGGTAGATACTGGAACTGCACCACCTGACAGCAAAAACATGTTTCTCCATAGACACCCATTCAAAAGTGGATGCAGTTTCCTGAGTTGTTCATATTTAAACGTTAATATTCATATAGCAGTGATTATAGAGTGGTAAAACATTTTGTAATAAGTGATTAAATCAGGAATTTAGTTATTTTTTATTTAAATGATAATGAATGACTATTATAATGACAATTTATTCATACTGATTGCATACATTTTAATTTTCAAGTATAGATGTTACACTTCTACAAGTTGTATTATTCAATTGATATAATAATGATAAAATATGATAATTATGATAGAAATAATGATGATGATAATGAGTGCATCATGTGCAACTTTTAATTGTACTTTTTGTCACACACATAGGTCTAGTAAAAAAACAACAACAACAAATTAACAAAAGGCTCTCTCCAGGTCTCATTGGTTTAAGTCCAATGAAAATGTATTACAAGTATATTTAATGAAATTCATTCTTTATTTTTTGTTTCCTAAATTGCACTTAAATTGTAGGATTTTTACATAAAAAATTCCATCAATTAGAAATAAAGGCCATTTTTATTCAAACGCTGTTTAATAAATGGGCGGGTCTCCTTTAAGACTTTAACCTAAATGCCATTTCCTATGACTGGGTAACATAACAACATCTTTGCATATAAAATATTTTTGCATATGGAGCACAGGTCATCTATCTATTTCTGATGGTGTAACTCTTTTTCAATCCCAGTTTCTGGTCATTTCCCCAACAATACAAGCTTGTTCTGTTCTCTTCCCTATGAAATCTTTCAATCTATTTCTCAGAACTCTGCTCTCTTGCATTCATTCCATCTCTTTCATAGAACTCAGAGGTGAATTAACTAAACAGTTCTGCCACTCTTGTGCAAGGAACTTCTGTGTGAAAAAAAATCTTATTCATTAACCACCTGCAGTCCAGTTCAGCTAGCTGCTAAATGTGCTGAAGTAGCACTGCACCATACAGGTCAGTGATGCATTTATTGTACTAATGCCCATGGAAAGCAGTATTGATCACTGCAGCTAGAATAATTAAATCTATCATTTTGATGGTGGATTGTAACCCAGAAAGGATGATGTGTTTATGAAACACATGTGAATGAAATTAAATTATATTCCAGTTTAAATGTGCTTCTGATTACAGATAGCCTGGGATTACACAAGATTTGTATTTTAAAGACAACCAGTTCGAAGGGAGCATAGTTTGCTTTTTGGGTTAAAAGAATTGCTTAATATGAAATTCAAATGGCATGACAATTAGATATTAGACTGTACAAATCTACACGCTAATACACATTATACTCATTGTCACGCAATTCTGATGTTGTTAACATTTGAGAATAAAGCATAACAATAATAATAATTTGCACGGTTAGATGTGATATGAGCTAAACGATCATTAAATTTAATTACCATTGGTAGCGCAATTTATTGTAATTATCTTTTCCTCAGTTGGTCAGAACAAACGTGGCAGATTTGTTGCTTACTTGTTCAGATGGCAATATACGGTGAAAATTCTTATTTGGGTCATATATTCCAAGACGTAGGCTAGAATCTGTGGTTCCTAAGTACAGCCATACCGGTGATGTGCGGTGACTGACAGACTGACACACACACTCCTCAAAACATTAGATTCATCCGCGCTGGAGCCGTGCCAGAGCACAACCCCACGCAAGGAAGATAATTCTGCACAGAGCTGCATTCTAGGTTTTCAAACAGAGGTGGCGACAACGAGGCAAAACTTACGGACTGCAGCTTTAAAAAGAAAATGACATTTATTGAACTATATTTGATACATCAGGCTTTTAAGGCTCATATAGTATGATACAGTGAGAACATAGACCTCATACTTAAAGAGGAAAAACACCTACATTTTATTCAGAGGCCCAAACTGAGTAAAAATAATTTGGTGACCAAAAAGTAAGATGAACTTGTAACTGTAAATCAATTAGATCTTTGTAACAGTATAGCAGATCATAAATATCAGTTGTTGATATCTCTCAATATTGTCTTAGTAAGATATTATTTAAACATACAGTGCAATGCAATGCAATGATGACTGAGAGACTAACAAACGATTGTTCCTCAAAGCCTGATGAATCATATTTTATACTGACAATTGTACACAATTTTTCATGTAAAGAAAAAAAAAAAGATGATTGGATAATCATGTAAACCAAAGTTGCTTCAGTCCAGTAAGTGTTCACCCTGAAATGCTATAAAATGGGCCAAATGGCATTGTTCCTGAGAATAGATGGTAAAACTGACTGCAGTTCAGTCACACAGCAGGCATCATGGGTATGTAAGAAATAGTCTGGCCTACACAGTGGGAGAGAGACACACACTGCTCTATAATACTCAGTCTGTTTCATTCTCCCTCTCTGACTTTAGCAGAAAGAATGAAAGGAAAATTTCTGCTCTTTTAATGTAGTCTGAGTCTCAGCAATGTGAAGAGTCTGTCTGCAAGAGGACTGAACACACACACTCTTTGAGCTGTCTTCATGCTAATGCTCAGACTGATGATTAATACTGTAAATATTTCCAGCTAGCTACAGACAAAATCTCAATGTTTTCACTAAAAAACTATTTTACAATATTGTGAACTACACAATGATGCAAATATAGGACAGAAACCAAATATTTACAAGGATAGTTCACCAAAAAAAATTTAATATTTACTCAACCTCGTGTCGTTCCAAACCATTCTGACTTTCTTCCATTAAACACCAGGGGAGGTGTAGCAGAATGTTCACTTTTGTTCTTTTTCATCAAACTTCATCGAAGTTGAACTTCTACGGTGTGTTTTTATGATGCTATGGGCCGGTGTTTAAAGCACATGTGCAAACACACCAATACAATCGGCTGATGGTAGGCACATGTTGTGCTGGCAATGCCATAACAGGGTACCTACGTCATGAAATCTCCAGATTTCTTTGTCTTCAGGAAACTGTTAGTTTAGCGTGTGTGTGGACTACCGTAGGCCATTTCTAATAATTGAAAGTTGTACGTTGAGATAATAAGAATGGAGGGTGAGAAAATATTTTGGAGATGTGTGCCGCCATGTCCACGCCATGAGTATTATCTGCCTTTGAGTGGAGCATACACGGTCAGCCCTTGAGGAAGCTGGCTGTCCTGTTTATGTCTGGCTGTTTAGGAGGGATGGAAGCCAGGCGTCTGCACCCCGCAGATTGGGTCCCACTGCTGCGGCTGTGGTCATGAAGGTGGCAGGTGGAGTTGGCTGAGTAGCTTGGGACAGGTTTGTCCCTATCTCAAGCTTCGCTCGCTAGCTATGACGCTTTAATGCTGGATCGGGAAGCATGGTCGCTGGCTTCTTCCCACTCTGGCTGAGAGCATTTTGTTGGATCCATCTGGCTCCAATGAGCCGGATGTGATAGGAGTAAAGGCAGATGTCAGCAAGCTCGCCTCCTCCCAGATCCCCAAACACGAGGAGTTCTTGGAGGTTATGACTCACGCACAGACAGTTTGAGTGACTGAATAGCGGCGAGAGAGGAACCATCCAGGTAAGCTGGATGAGTGGTTCCTCACAGGTCATAAACCTCCTCCTCCTGTGAGTCTCACCCAATGAGGTCATGAAGTCATGGAATAAACTTTTTCGGCCCATTTGTTTACTCCCCCTTCATCTGAGTACACTAACATCAAGAAGATAAGTGAACACTGGTATGTGAGGTTGCCCCAGGTGGAGGAAATGCTTTCAGGCTATCTATCTCCTGGCACAGCAACCACACTAAAGACTACCATTTTGCCTTACAAGCTGTGCCAAGAACATCTCGGCTGGTAGGCAAAGCATACACGGCGGCCAGCAAGGCTGGTGGAGAATTGCACATCCCAGCAGTGTTGCAAGCTTACCAAGCTGACCTGTTGAAGGCCCTTGATAAAGACAAGGCAAGGGTACGACTCCAGAAGCTCCACCACACCACAAACCTTGCCCTCCGTGCCACAAAGCAGGAGGCTCGTTCCATTTGCCGTTCTCTCTGAGCTATGGTGGCTATGGAGTGGCATCTGTGGTTTCTGGTCCTCCAGTAACTGGAATGTGATCTCGAACGGACTGAGGGGGTCCACCAATCCTACCCAAGGAACGCAATGTCATTAATGGACTAAGGGGGGCCTGGTGCCAGCTTGGGACTGCCCTGATATGTGTGCATGCTGTGAGAACTAAGAGGGAGAGAGCACCACTCCATCTCAATCAGCATTCACTCAAACTCAAATAACTAACATCCTCAAACAGCATCTGTAATATATCCCACTTCTTTGAGTATCTCCTAATAACTCCTAATAAATGCATCAAATGTATCAAAATCATGTCCAATCAATTTAATTTACCACAGGTGGACTCCAATCAAGGTGTATAAACATCTCAGCAATGATCAAGAGAAATGGGAGGTACCTGAGCTAAATTTCAAGTGTTGTTGCAAAGGGTCTGAATACTTATGTAAATGTGATATTTCAGTGTTTTTCTTTTTAATAAATTTACAGACATTTCTAAAATTCTGTTTTTACTTTGTCATTATGAGGTACGGAGTGTAGATTAATGAGAAAAAAATAATAATTCAAACAATTGTAGTATCAGGCTGCAGCATAACAAAAATAAAAAAGAGTGAAGGGGTGCTGAATACTTTCTGAATGCACTGTAAATATATACAGATGGTACTCACCTAGAATGAGCCAACCCCGCATCTGCAAGATACATTTGCAGCTTTTGCTCACTGAGTGGCACTTTAACCACAATATCAAACGAATACAAGCGCATTTTCGCAAATAGTAGTCAGCTTTGCCTTGCCAATGGGTTACAATTGACGGCTACAGTCAGCGAAAAAAACCCCCAAAAAACTGTATTTTAAATAATTCATTTTCACTGAAGCAAATTTAGTAGCCTACTTATGAAGTTACGTGCATTATTTATAAATAAATCCATAAATGTCAAGTCTGTGAGCCTGTGCTTATGTTTACTATGCCACACAGTATTATACCGCATTGTAGATTTTTACACATTTAACAGGTGTGCTGTATTATTTATATAATATGAATGAAATGTTGATTTACCTGAAAATAAAGGAAATGTGGTTTACATAGCATCAGAATAATAAAAGTGGTAGCCTGTTCAATATACCTGCATGGATTTATATGCTAATAGTCAATACCCAATACAATATAATGTATGCCGGTCGAGGTTGAGCGACACTCTCTCCTGTTATTTCTCATTTTTCATAGCATTGCATATAGATTTATATGCTGGTTGGTTTATGATTGCATATTTCGGTTGAGGTTGAGCTGTGCTCTCTCCCTATTTTGCTCACAGCATTATATACAGTATATTTATATATGCTGGTTGATGATATGATTATATGTACTGGTTGAGGTTTAGCGTGGCTCTCTCCCATGTCACTTTCACAGATTGAGGTTGAGTGTTGCTCTTTCTGTTAATGTTATTACTCTTGCAGCCGTTATGCTGCTTGAGGATGTAGCCGAATTTACCGTTTGCATTCTCCCTCTTATTCCCATCTCTGCAGTATTATTTTCCAGGCTGAGGTGGTATGTTATGGAGATATTCTTTACAGAGAGATTACAAAGGGAATATTAATTTAGTTGCCTCCCACCGCCTCACTCAGGCCACATTCTTGCTGTTGGGGAAGGTAGAGGTAGTAGAGATGTGCCTTTCAAGCAACTGGGGGGATAGGCAGCTTGTGCCAGCTTTCCCTTTCTTTTAGCATCCACCTAGTGGTGATGCTTGTAGATGCTGGTGTGATCCCTCTGTTGGGATGTATCCTACCCATATAGCTATGGAGACTATTGCATCTGGTGACTCACAAGGAAATTTTAGATCATGGGAATGGGTGTTTGTCAATATTGCGCCCCATTCGTTTGAGGCATTTTTCCATGTAAGGGTCTTGGAGGGCGTTTTTGGCGCCACCGATTGTTGTGGGTGTATTATTGACATGTCAAAGTCTAGACCTTGAATATAAGATGACCACGTTTTTTCAGATGTATTTCCAAGAAAAAAACATTGTCTTATAGTCGGGTCAATACGGTATATGCGTTCACTTTCATTCGGTTTACCCCTGGAGCTGGTACCAGAGGTTGAGAGGTGGGATAACAGGTTGGGATAACAAAGATGGCTCCTCCTTTTCCAGGGCGTAACAGTTATGGTACACCTGGATGTCTTCAAACCTGGGTCAGGGTTGGCTATCTGGGGTTAAGATGCTGATGTCAAGCCTTGGGCCTATAGCTCCTGGTCACTAGGTTAACAGTATGGCAATTTTTAATCACGGCCAGTCTCATTTGTTGAACTTATACAACACAGTGGGTAGGCATTTGTTCAGTATGGAGCAGTGGGTATTACCGGTCCCATAGCATCATCATCGACGCAGCGTAGAATGTCCACTTTGATGGGAAACGTCACGGTTAAACATGTAACCTCGGTTCCCTGAGAAGCAGAACAAGACGCTGCGTCATGTTGCCATACTTCAGGCACGTCTGCACGACTTCCTTCAGACAATTACAATCTGGGGATTCCATGACGTAGATGCCCTTTTATGGCATTGCCAGCATGTCATATTCTGTCATGTGGCTATCGTCAACCAATTTCATTGCCATGTTTGCACACATGCTTCAAACACTGGCACATGCTGAAGGTGTTCCCATAGCATCATCGTAAATGCAGCATCTCATTCTCCTTCTCGGGGAACCAAGGTTGCATGCTTAACAGAGACATTTTCTCAAATGTCTCTTAAACTAATGCAATGCTAGTAATGTTAATTATTTGGATAAAAGCATCTGCAATACAAATGAATATAATTGTAAATATCATTGCACTGAATGAGATTTGAAAGATATGCTGGAAGGAAAGATAATCAGTAAATAACGACTTGAAAACGCTGTCATCATTTATTCACCTTCATGTAATTTCAAAAACAAGACGTTTGTTGCTTGTAGAAACTCTAGTAAAGATATTTTTAATGAATCCTCCATTCCTGTCCATTCGACAAGCCTTGAAAGTAGGGATGCACAATATTGGATTTTTTTCCAATATCTGATGTAAGGAATAATTGACGACAGGCCATTGGATTATTAGAAAAATAATGCACACCCGAGGTGGTGATGCGGTCACGACGCGAAGCAATGCAATAGGCTACAATGTGACATGATTTGCAGTCGCACATAATGTCAGCATTTTATTTTAAAAATGGATCTGTTCAATTGTGCCAAGTAGGCCTGCCCCCGACTAAAGATTTTTCTAGTCAACTAGTCACACATTTATATTAAATTGATTTGTATAATAACCTAAACCATCCTTTAATATAGGCATTTAGGCGTATTATAGCCTATTCCGCACTCAAGCGCATTTCAGTTTTCCCTCTTTTCCTCGCTTTCATTCAGTTTTAAATAAATTGTGAAAGCTCCGTGCACATTTTACTTTCACTTTCAAATTTGCATCAATTTGGCATCAAGCAGTTGTTTGTTTTTAGTTTGTTTGAGTTTTCCCACTTTCCTTTGCTTAAATAGCTTGTAAAAGCACCGTGCGCATTTTACTTTCACTTTTAAATTAGCAGTAAATTCGGCATCAATTGCTTGAATTCAATTCAAAATGCAAAGTCGGCAACACCAAAGCTCCAAAAGTATAAAAAATTCGCTCGAAACGTAACTTTGGTGTTGCCGACTTTGCATTTTTAATATACTTATACTTGTTTTTTAGTCAAGCACCCATTTGAGATCGATGTGCGTGCTGTTGCTTACTCTTACTGAATTCAATTCAAGCAACAAAATACAATGTAGAACATATCACACAGTTTAAATAAAATAAAAATCAGCAAATACTGTGGAACCAAATAAATGAGAAACTAATGTTAAAAAAAAAAAAAAAAAAATTCCAATATCACCTTAGGCTAAATGGCAGGTCAACGGGCTTTTCCAAAATCCAAAATTTTTTATTAAAACAGGTGCTTTTACATTTCGTTTTGAAACTCTTCTGCCATCGTCTTGTCTGTCTCACCTCACTCTTGTCAGTCAGCTCGACTCACTCTTCTCACGTGATAAATGAAATCTGATCTGTGATGCGCGACTGTCGTTCGTTCAGTGTGCTGCATTGAGCAGCCGCGTTTAGTTCTAATTGTTGTGTCTGTTCTCTAAACTGAACTAAAGTATTTTTATTACTATTAAAAAAAATCAAAATGACGGTGAGGGACGGTGCTTTACCGCCAACACCGTTGCAGCAAGCCTAATGCACCTATACTACATAATCAGAGAAGATTTTTATTTTTTTTTTAATAGGTTTTCAAGATTTCTGCAAATTTATTTGTTATGTCTGTGAACTGGTTCATTGTTGTGAGCGCTCCATTCACGGAGACTGCATGAGGTGACAGAAAGCACATCCAAAAATGACAGGAGTATTTTAAACTCATTCCTCAGGAAAAAAAATAAATAAATAAAATTATTGCGCGAATGCCCCCATGTCATACAGTAGGCTACGCGATAATACTCCCACTCCTCATAAACATTTGAAATGCGCCTATATACAATGCCTATATAAAAAATAATAATAACAACAACATGTTTTGGTCATATTTGCTATTGATTGCCCAGCTCCCCCAGTCATTGATCTCGCACCCTCTCAGCACCTGCGTTCAAAATTCTCTGGCACCGCCCCTGACAGTGGTGGCCAAAATTATTAGAACACTAGTATTTTCAGCAGCTGAAAAATGTGTTTAAGTCAGTTATTTCTATTTTTTACTGTAGTGTGTCAGCAGGAAATATCAGTTTACATTTTGACATCATTTTGTCATTAATTGTAATAATCCAGTGAGATTGTTGTGCTCCACACAGAGATCTGATCTGATCATCATCATCCAGTCTGTCTGGAATAACATGACGAAACAGAACAAACTGAGACAGACTAAATCCAGAAGAACTGTGGCAACGTCTCCAAGATTTGCATGAATTTCCTTAATTATAACATCCCTGAGTGAGGAATGTGGTTTGAGTTGTGAAATCAGAGCAGCGTGACTTACGGTGTAAGCTGAGGGAGATGTTGATGGTTCTCTCATCTGTGAAGCTCTTGAGTCCTGTTATCTTAGCGCACTTTAGTCGCGTGCCCGCGGGGGAGTCGCCTACATTGATCCAGCATACTGTTTCCTGCGCATACAGGAAGTCCATGGCTGTGGTCTGTTTTGTGCTTATGTAGAGTGATGGGCTGCTGGAGCCACTCAGAGACGTGATCTGGATGTTCTGAGAGTTCGCGATCAGTAAGACAGGGAGACGATCCACAGGCACTACAGCAAGAGGAAGACATCTGGTTCATCTCAAATTTAATTACAGTTCAGCCAATAATAATGAATTAAAGTGTTGGATAATGCTGATGCTGATGCTGATGCTGATGCGGATACATATATGTGTGGGAAACAGAAATGGAGAAGCATTACTTTATCTTATCTTGGACTGTTATGTTTGTCTTACCGTTCTTGGCCTTGCAGGAGCGGTTGTCTGGTTGAACTAGATAACCTTCCACACAGGAGCAGGTGTACGAGCCGTCTGTGTTTGTGCACGTCTGACTGCAGGTGCCGTACACCGTACACTCATCAAAATCTGAACCCACACAGACACAATGAAAGATTAATATATATGTATATATAATGTTTTGCCTTGTTTTCTAATGAAATATTTAAGCACCCTTAAAAATTACTTTCAGAGAAGCAAAACAATGTTAGTATATAAAGATAAAGAGATTTATCTTAGATATTTTAGCTAACACTCCCAAAAGAGATTTTATGAAGACTGCAGAGTTAAAAAAGGAGTCTAAAAGCAAATTAAATATAGCAAATGAAAGCATATGATATAGGAAATCTCATAAGTTTTTACTCAATGTAGAAACAGAACTTAATCATATACTAGATTTACAATGCAAGTAGTACAAGAAAGAATTGCTAATGAATTTTTTAACAGTTTTGTCTCTACAGTAAAACTTGTTTTAGGGATATGTGGACATTTTTATTGGAAAATAAGGAAAAATGGTGTAGAAGTATTGTTCATCATTAGTTCACCTCAACTAATTTAGTTAACCATTGTTAGCAAACCAGGGTGGCATGACATAAGCATCAAATAATTTGCTTATGTTAGCTCATATTTAACAATAAAATAATTGTACATTTATGTAATTATTTGTTTAGTGGCCATGTAATATACACAATAATGTATACTCAGACTGTTATAATCTTAAAAAACAACAATAATCAAATATGCTAAAAATATTTGGTGACAATGACCAGCTGACTGTACTTTTTCCTGACAAGATACCTGATTTAAAATTCTACGTTTTAAATTCTATGCTGTTGTTCATCTTTTTAAGTATTAATATTGATTATACTCATACCATTAAAATAATCCACTATCTCTCTCAGATGTAAGTCTATATTTTTGCATTCATAGCAGTCTATACTCATGAAAGTGTGTGTAAATGCAACTGACCTTTACAGGTCTTTCCATCTTGGCTGATCTCGTAGCCGCTCTTGCAGTAGCACATGGGGCCAGTGCGTGTGACAGCACAGTTGTCCTGGCAACCAGTGAGAGTACAGTTGAGCGCCAATTCTACAGAGATCAGAGCAGAGGACGGCTAGAGGTCAAACAACACAACAATCTATTACCAAACACACTGACTCACACTGCCCATCAACACTCACTACAGAGACTTCATGAAGACCGCAAAGTTCAAAACAACAACTAAAAATATTTGACATATGTCTAAAAGGCAAATGACATGTATCAAATAAAAGAATATGATATACAAAATCTCATGAGTTTTGTTTTTACCTAATGTAGTAACAGATTTTCATCACTTACTGAATGACAATGCAGTAAATTCTAGACTAAAAGCACTAGAATTAAACTAACATCTAATATACAGTAATTCACCAAAGTTCACTTTTTTATTTCATTTTATATTTTTTGTTTTATCAGCCACATTGTTCCCCATTTCAAATATACAAACATTTAACTATATATAAAATTTATAAAGACCTCTTTAGGTATTTGGAAAAATAAAAATAAAAATCTATCCGTTCCTGCTCAAGTGAACTTGGATCTTTTTTTAACTAAAGATGTCTTAGAATTAACCAGGCTGTACCTATTGTACCTTTAAGACTTCTATACTGTATAAATGTGCCATTGTAGGTTATCAGCATGGTAAGAAAAAAAAATCTGTAGAAAAATAGAAATGGTACTGGTAATTTTCTGCCAGGATATTATCCATTAGGTTTACGGACATTTCCTTTTACCCCAAAACACAACACATTGCAATGCATAATTCAAAATACAGGTAAAACATGAACAATTCAATACATATCATTATATTAACACGGTAAATTAGGCCCCATGTTTTACAGACTTTTCTTAAACGAAGATAGAGTTGCTGAACACTAAATGGGTGTTGTAAATGTGGGCTAAATAAGCCCATGGTTTTAACAATGTCTGGCTGGACTAGAGTTTTTGGCTATGAATGTAGAGTATGAGTATGCCTTCACAAAACATTGAAGTAATTTATGTAAACACAGTAAGAAAAATCCAGTTTTCCACAAAATGGCATCTTTGACCGATTTGACAAACCACAGAGTGACTGAAATGAAATAACAGCACCTGGTACCTCAGCAGGCGGTGAACAGGAGTGATGTTAACAACACACACACACACACCTGTCCTAGAGCTCAGGGGACGCCGCAAACATGAGTGTTCAGTCAGAAATAAATGAGCCTCTAGATGAACTGCATCAACAGCTCACAGCAGCTAAGCTAATATGCTAACGGCTCCTTGTAGACAGCCTTAGTGGATTTGTCAGTGCAATCATATGTTTAGTCCAAAAAACAGTGAGCTATGTACACATGACGCATTTTAAGGCATCATAAGCCCACTTCTGACGAACACTTTTCCAAAATTTCCATACATATATGCTAATGGTGGCACATGGAGCTGCTGCCTATCAACGGGGTTCCAAATCAGTTACTTTTGAGGTTCCGTTTCAGATGGGATGCTGCCTTAAAAGACAACTGCCTGTGTTGGTAGTAAGCAGTGAGGTAGCTCAATAGGTTTTGGGACAGAGCTACCAACACACATTATGTGTCGATATACAATCACAGAATAAAATAAGTGAGTGTGTGTTTTGATTTTCGTGTAGGTATGTGTGTGGATGAATGTAAGCATGCAAAGTTGAACATGTGAAGTAATTTCTTCATTGCTAATCCTTAAGAGGATTGAATGGAAATTTGACAGGGATTTTGCCTTAACTTCACATTTCACCACACTATGGTAACACACAAGTACTCTGATGGGTTAACACTTTTCACAAATTTACATCACTCTGTGTTTCACCTTTCACATACCTGATGACACAAAATTTGTGTGCAATAAATGTCCATATATCAGATATTGGTCATTTTGTTCTCTATATATAGCCTGCCTGTATATAGCCTATCCACCGAAATGAAAAATGTTCCTCATGCTCAAACTGTACAGCATAGCACTAATGCCAAGATCAGAATTTTGATTTGCAGGTGATGTGAATATTGTCAAAACTGTTTCATACATTTAGCTTTGATTTAAAAAAGTATCTCTCAAATGCATAAATGTTAAATGAAAAAACCCATGTTGGTCAACCAGTTGTTCAATTAACAAATCATATCACTCTAAAAGTGTTTTTTCCACATTAAGTTATGAAAATATCACATTGGGAAAATGATTTTTTAAGCTGCATTTAGTCTGTAACATACTGAGGCTTCAAACATCAAACTCTGAGCCAGTAATGTCTGTTCCAGACTAATGCGCCTTCTGCTGACCACTGAACTGTTGTCATAGATTTACTGTTCCTCAAGGTATAAGGTCAGATCGCATAGTCTTCAGTTTCAATGGCTGACTCTGTATTGATATCTAAAGTGACACATGTCCTCATACATGAAGCTGTGCAGAGCTAATAGCGTGTTTCCAAATCACGAATTTGATAATCAAGCAATTCAAATTTGGAGAAAATGCATTTTATGGAGGGAGGCAGTTTAAATTCACTGCTTCTGCCATTGGACAGCGCTGGGAAGCCACTGTACAACTGCAGTTTACAAAGCTACTCATAATGTAGAAACAATATGTAATTATATTAATGAATCTGTTTTATTAGGTCATGAAAAGTGGCCATTACATACTAGAGTTTGACTTTAAAGACATAAGTGCATACTGAGAAATGCAACTGTTGTCATTCTAAATTATATATTAATATTAATATTTATTCACACAGAAGGCGATTATTGAGATGTGTGTGTGTGCATTAAAAACAACTAGCACACTTAAAACAACTGCCATTGACCAAAGTGCTTTCCAGCATCATTACATACAGCCACACAAACATTACAAGGGCTAGACTGTCTGCACTCATCTCTCATGCTCCTGAAACACCATTTTTAAGAGTAAATCTTTTGTTAAAAGATATTTCACCCAGATATTTATTTTATCTCCTCAGACAGACCTGTGGCTGAGGCTGGAGTTAAGAGAGAAAATCAGCAGCTCTGATGTCAACATCAGCGAATAAACAGGCAATAACAAAATCTCAAGCAATCCCTAAAACTGGACACGGTATGTGGAGTGGGACTGTGGTAAACTGTGTGTTACACAAAAATAAAATGTAAAAACCTAAAATTACAAGTAACTCGCGGAGGAGGATTGTTTAGTTTTGGCTTGCATTGTTTTGTTGATGGCTTAACCCATCGTTACAGATGATCGCCTTATAAGATGTTACTAACAACATCAAAAATCCCTAAATAACAAAAGATGAATATCTAAAAGTGTGACCTAACAGCTTGTACGTATGTCATTGTTGTTTTGACTGCAATTGTTTTAAAATAATGTTACGTAAGTTAGCTATACCATGCTGAGACATAATGATTGCTATTCACATCAGATAAGATAACTTGGCAAGGATATTTATAGGCAAATTAGTAAGAGATTATCAACATAAACATTGTTTGTGAACCTTTTCAGTACACAGCAAATGTAATGTTATGAAAATGTTGATTTGTGTTGTATTTTAGGTGCTGTACTGCACACTTTTTCTTTTGCTTACAAACTCTCTTCAGTTCAAACTACTGTACTGCCAGTGAATATATGACCTTCTTTCCTTAATTTATGGATAGGTCATGAACATGCATGGATAAATAATACAAATAACGAATAATGAAAATATAAATAATTATTATAGGCCTACCAGATTTAGGGTAAGGAAATCCAATGGAATACAGTTTTATGATATACCAACTCATTATTTAGAACAGTTTGTGTAGGGTGCTATGTTCTGGTTTATTGTCCTCCGTCACCTCGCCTGTGTGTTTATGTCCAGGCAGGTTTGTGTCACCTCACTAGAGTTTACCCACTAGTCCCTAAAGAGAGTGAACAACTGTTGCATTTGGGGGTGAAGCTAAAATAGACAAAAGGTAAATCAAGGTTAATCGCATATGAAAACCCATTAAGAATGTTCCTTTCCTTGTATACACTATTTGAACTACATTGAGATCAGATCTTAAAAATCTTTATAACTGCATATAAAGTGTCATAAAACATTAGGGATGCACCGAAGCCAAACAAAATGAAACGATGGGCTGAAGGCCGAAGGCCTGTTCGGTATTCCGCCAAAATGTGCTTTTTACTGTTTTGGCCTGCTTTAGAAAAAAAAAAAAAAAAATCAATTACAAAACAACAATTTAAAAAAATGTACTTAACACTGAACTTTTTTTTTTTTTTTTACATTCTATCAGACATTATACCAACAAAGCACAGTTTAACTTAATAAGTTAGTACAATAATATTTTTTGTCCATTTTTGAGACCCCCCTCTTGATCATTCAAGTAGCCATTCATCAGGCATGTATTTTTCTACTGTACAAATAAATGCAGCCTTGCTGAGCAGAAGAGACGTCTTTTAAAATATTAGAATATTTACAGATCCCAATTTGAACACTATTGGTGAATGTTATAATAAATGTATTAATACAGCTGTTGTAAGGTAATTATTATTATCATTATTATTGTCCTACCTTTTTATTTCATTTTACAGAAAAAACAGTAAATTTACAATACTAACATTTATTTATGAATGTTGATGGAGCTTTTATTTTGGCAGAAACCCTCAGGAAGACCTCAGTGCTTCTTTTTGTTGACAGCAGCAGATTTATAAAAGAGGTTTGTCTCACGTATCACATTGTCACATGCCTTTCAAAAAAAACCTAATAAAAATGTTACTGAGCAAATGACGAGTAACAGTGTTTCAGTAACAGTGACTTTGAACCCTGGCGCCGTGAGCTCGTGCAGCGCTGTTTGAATACTTGCAATTTGTGCGTGTATTTGAAAACATAACATTCTGCAGTTTATTTACTAATCGTTTGAGGCCATTTCGCAATTTCAATCATCACAGGAACCAGCATCCATCGGAGACATGAGGTGCTGTCTGTGCTTTGTGCTTGTAATGATTTTTGCGTCTTTCCCTGACAGTTTTAAATACTGTCACACTGCAGACGTGTTTGCTGCATTAGTGCGGGCCTCTATTTGATCGCGTCACGTCAGTGTTCGGTACAATTTCTTCGGTCTTTTCGCTTATTTGTTGGCTTGGTTGCCAAACATTCGGTGCATCCCTATAAAACATTGTACATTTTAGGGGGAAATCAGCAGATTTTCCAACAAACAGCATGATTGCTAGTGTGATACTGGTTAAGTTCAACAGTTCAATAAACAAGAAGTTAATATTGAGTAACTTGCGTTTCAGACACAAAATTGAAAGTTATTGCTTATTTTCAATTTGCCAACAGAAATAGTTCCAACTGAAGGATCAACCAATGACTAACTACTGAAAAACAAACAGTAGTGGTGTTCCATTCCAGAATAGATGAGCGTTTCTGATATCAGTTAAGTGAATCATACAGAGACTCACTCATAAAGACAGTCGCTTGTTTTGTACATGAATGAATTCAACAAATTTGTTGACTGAATGATTCAATGAATAACCTATGTCTTACATATTTCGACATTTATTTATTTATTTATTTGTTGGTTTATTTATTTATTTTGGGTTGTGGTCACACAGTTACATAAAATGCAATAACAAAGCATTCATAGTTTCATCAATGATGGCAATCTGTCCCGGTCCAGAGGCAGGAAAGCAAATAATTAAACAAACCAAATAATTATACCGCCATCCCCGTGCTTTACAGTTGGGATGTGGTTGCTGCGATTGAATGTGGCGTATTGGTTTTGCCAAATGTAATTTTTCTTAACCAAGCTGTTTTACTTTGGACTCATCCATAAACAAATCAATGCTTCCAGTAGTCTTCTGGCTTATCCTTGTGGTGTTTGGCCAACTTTAGACAGGCAATAGTGTTCTTCTTGGAGAGAAGTGGCTTCCTCCTTGCTGGAGTATCCTGCTGTGCACATCATTCATGTTCAGTGTTTGTCTGAAGCCAATGCAAGAGACACCCGTAGATCCTTGTTACCCTGATCGTGATCTTCTGGAATATTATACATCTCGCTCATGGATGGTCACTTTTTGGCAGGAATGGTGCTGAATTTCTTCCAACTATCTCCCTGATGGACACCAAACTTTTCACAGATACATCTCTAATGTTTCCCAGCCTTGTGAGCGTCAACAATTTTTTATCAGAAGTTTTGACTGCAGCATGGCTAGTTTCCACAAACAGGTGTGATAAAGGCCCAGACTTAGTGATAGTGATAGAGCCCATCCAGCTTTGTGTTCTTTCTACAGGGAAGTGCTGCTAACTAAATGAGACTGGCAGTTGATTAGTGAGATTTAGATACAGGAGTTTTGTTAGGCTATTAACTTCTTTATTCACTAGTACACAAAAACATGAAGAGAGTTATCCACAAAAAAAAGACCCACAGCCTGCTACTTCTTTTCTCTTGAAATGTGGAGTGTGTATATGAGGATGTTTGTAGTCATTACCTCTGCAGTGCGGCCCCTCGTCTCCTCCATCAGTGCAGTCGGGGACGCCGTTACACAGCTTGCTCATGTGAACACACAAGTCCGATCCCAGACACTGATGTTCATTGGGAGGACACCGCGACACACGGTTATGAGGACCTGAGAGAAAGCAGATAACAAAAGCATAAAGACCATGATACTACGAAAGTGCCTCAAAAGCATCTTACTTTTGATTGCATCAAAACCTCGAGGTGATATGCTGAAATGGCTCAATAGCATTATGTGCCGCATGTTAACCCTGAAACAAGAATTCATACGTTTAAAGTGTAGGGGAAATGTTTAGAAAGAATACTTCAATTTACTGGCATGTGTTATTTTAGAAACTGTTTCCTGTAACAATCCAAAAATGCTTCTTTTTTAACCTCATATAAATTTTCTTTCTTGCTTTCAAACACGGCAGGGTTAAATATCTCAGTTTATGGTTTTATTATGACTGTGTCCATAAGTGTGCAGTCATGTGTTTGTCTCTGAGTCACTGGATGAGCTGTATTTGTGTGTCTGGGCTCTCGTCCGCTCTGGAGTGGACAGAACACTGGGCGTGGAGTGAAAACGGACCAAAAGTCCCCAAATTATTGACCAGAAATGAGCGAACGTGTTATTGCAGAAAGATGATGCAACACAGCAGAGTTTAAAACAACAAATGTTCCATGAACGTCTAGTTTACAGATGAGATCATGAATACAGCGCCAGTACAAACACATATCAGCAGTGCTGTATTAAGTCGCTGCTTTAGTATGCTATGACAAAGGTTTTTAAGAAGCGTGTGGGAGCGGATGTGTACAGTTTCTGTCAAAATACATTCTCATATCCCAGTTTCAGTCTACTATATTGGTAGGTTGACATCTTGAAGTGAGTCTTTGGCACTTTCAGAATATTTATCTGTTTATTTGAGCGGCATGTCAACTTCTTGCTCAACCAATGAAAGATTTAGGAAATGTTCAAACTCATTAGTAATGTTTGCTTAGGCAAGTATTAGTGATTTTCGGAAAAGAAAAAAAAAAAAACCAGAGTATGAAACTTTTAGGGCACTACCAACATGATTTATATCTCAAATCGTATTTGTTATTTTATTATATTCACCTGCCAGAGGATAAAACAGGTGACAAAAGTTTGATGAGGTTATGCTCAAGTGTGCTACAGTATACTAAGAGAGTATACTTTCAGTCTTTTTATGAGAGAAAAAAAATTCTTTACATTTATACTGACGAGTATACAGAAAAGTATATTTGACCTATACTTGTACTTAATTTTTTGATTGAAATATATTCTTGAGAAAAGTACAATTAAGTATTCTATGTATACTTGGCTTGTAGTTGTGTTTGTTCTGTTGATAGAGCCTATTAAATGCTTCTTAAATACCAGGGTTGTCAGGTCTGCAAAAGAAAACCATTGCAACCGCTATTCAAAACTAGCCCCAAACTAGGGTCTTCTTCTCCATCAGGGGTCCCCTTCATCAAAACCCCTTTAACCCGTGTGAAAGTATTTAGTAACACTGCCGCTCTTTTTCTGTTGTTCTGGTGCTTAGTGCTCTGTAGCGCCTGCCAGAAGGTTGGAGTTAAAATACGTTGAGATCTGGGAATGTGCTATCTGTAATATATATATATATATATATATATATATATAATATTTTTTTTTTTTCTGCCTGTGTTCTGCCTCATTCTGGAGGTGTAAAAGTCCTGCAGGAGGCTTAGGGGACATCAGTCTTTCTCTCAGCAATCCTCAAGATTTGTTAAAGCATTATTTTGTCCAACTTGTTCCCAAAGCAAACCAGAAAGCAACTACAAGATCTCGACAGTAGGGTGTTCAGAGGTCCAGACATTAGTATAAAGCTAGAAACACATCCATGCAGAATGCAAATGTTGATAGCAATCTGAAGACCAGAGAGAGGATCTTCCATACGCCCCTGGGCTGTCAAGGTTAACATTGTTCAAAGGGAAACTGATAGGGGTCCTGCAAGGGTCCAGTGATGTTTTTCAGTCTCTCAAAAGACTTTGTGTTTAGGGCAGAAGGAGACTGAGGGAATATGGGAGGCAGCAGGTCTACACAGAATTTTAAACAGCTCATGAGATGAGATACTCAACATGATTTTCTGAACTTTGCTGTTGACATCTGAATGGAAATGCATTAAAAAAGTCATTTTCCGAGAAAAAAACAAACAAAAAACCTTGAAAGTCTTTTGAAAAACCTTCAGTCTGAGATTTTGGCGTGGCATTAAGTGATTTTACTCAAAAGAAACCATGCAGACTGTGAAGAGTTTGTACCGACATGTGTCCAAATGTACTCTATTTATAATAGAGAGTCTACTTGCTCTTTTAAACTAATAATATTGGCAGACTCCTTCTTACAAAACTCCTCATCATTCCATCCAATCCTGAAACTACTGTAAATTATGACATCGCAACCTTTTGGCCAATGAATTTTCTAAACTTTTCAAGAAGTAGATGCATATTTTCAAATTAAAATACATTCACACAAACAGCAAATTCTAGCAATTTCAGACCATAACTAGAGAAAAAATGAATAGTATTCCATGGTGTTTCCATAACTTTTAAAGGATTCTGTTCATTTCTGATTTCTCAGGCATGGAAATCACAAATTTGTCATAACTGCATACAAAAAGCTCATCTTAAATGTAATTCCTTTATAAACAGTAAATATGCTTTGTGCAATTTGTCAAATTCTTCTTCTTCATAAGTTGTGTAAATGTAATTAAAACAGTAATATTAAATAGCTAATGAAAGGTAAAAGTTCTTTAGAACACAGGTGTCATTTACATTTCCACCTCTTTTGACAAAATAACACTGACAATATATCTTGCCAAACTCATGTACAACAGCAAAAAGCATCTCCAATGCCTCATTCTTCATAATTTAGTTCATATGTGTAACACAAAATGCCAGACATGTTTGCTTTTCATTTTCAAGTTTACACTCATTCACTTTACACACTCCCTACTGCTCTGTCATTTTAGATGTTTATGGAAAAAGCTCACCGAAAGCCGTGTCTTTAGAGCAAGAAGCTTTGAATAATATTACAAAATAGTTTGAAACCTTAAAAACCGCAGCTGTTCTGGGACATTAGAAAGCCTAGCTTTGGAATTGTTGCTCTCCCAAGGGTCCTGTAAGCGTGAGAGATTGTGGACACCTTGCACAGGCGTGTGCTGAGACCATAAGCCTCTTGTAATATCATGATCACATGTGGCGTTCCAGAGGATCCGGAGGTGGAAACTCTCGTCGAAGGGGAAACGCTCGGTCAGAAAACCTCAGCCACATGGAAAACTCTGGAATAAGACCCATCACATGGGGAACGTGACCCGGGGCCCCTGTGACAAGACCACATGCCACTCAGACAAATGAGGCAAAGAGTGAGATTTTGAAATATAAAGACAGAATGTGGAGCGCACTAGTGCAGCTTTCACATGCTGACAGCTAGTTTATGTCTCTTATTTATAGGTAACAGATGCTTGAAGTTCCATATGAGTAAAACTCAAACCAGGTAAAACAATTTAGGGCAAGGGTCGAATATTTAGTGAAGGCAGATTTTATCTGAAAGGCTGAACTGTGCTCTAATAACAAAGGTATTTATTTGTATTAAATATCAGGCTGTTACATGCGTTTTGTCATTTTGAATCCACCTTATTCCTGACGAGCCTACTGCGTTTTGAATTATGGGTGGCACTTCCGGTTTGGGGAACTTCCATTCAAAACGAATCATTTCAAATCATAAGGTTGCCCTACAAATAAAGCTTATCCGTCTGTTCGACTGAATGAGCTGTCCATTTTCCTTCATGTTTTATTTTCAGCCATCATGAGAATAACGTAACGCTTGGTGTTTTAACGTGAAATGTTATAACAATAATATCTATGGCAAAAGCTCTTTTTTCCCTTTGCATTCCGCTGTAATAGTATGAAAAAGACAACATATACTGCACATATGTGGTCTGTTCTCCCAGTTTAATTTACAATACATCCCATTAATAATTCACAGGAATGTTTTTCTCCTCAAATTCTCACGTCTCCTTCCAGGTTTGTTTGTTTTCATAAGAAAATACAAGTTATCATCTGTCAAAATGATGGAAATCACTTTGAAATAGTATCACACAATGAGGAAGTTAATGAACATTTCTGAACAACGTATGTTACATAATACACACATATATATATATATATATATATATATATATATATATATTGCCACAGTGATATTTCACCCATCAGTTATTGCTGTGGAAAGAATCACACTTTTGGGGTTATTCATGGCCTGTTGAAAGTACCTTGTTTATGTTTTTACACTTTTAAATGTCATTTTAATGTTTGATGGTTGAAGGGTGAGTAGAAAAATAAAGTATTATTGCATTCATAGAGCGAGCCTTTCACTGATTGTTTACAGCTTAACAGCAGTTACACCCATAATTCACACAAAGTGTCATGGAGCGTATAATAAGGTGGAAAATAAAATAAATAGCTGCACATATATTATAATTTGATATTATTCAATTACTATTTTTTGGGCCAAAACAATGTTTTTTGTATTTTACACTTTCTCAACATTTTTGATACTTTGTTGTTTTGATAGTTGTTTTGTTTTTCATAATTCATTCATTTTATTGTTTAACATTGCTGGAAAGCCATTAATTGAAGTCATCAGCTTACTGCATTGTAATTATGGATATGTTGTAAAATGGCAGTTTTATTTAAAACACAGCAACAGAAATTGGCTCGAAAATAAACTTAATAAATATATGTGTGTGTGTATGTGTGAAAGGGTTTAGCACTGAAGTTTCTCTGTACAACTTGGTCAAATTTAGACTAGTTTCTATTCTGTAGTCTGTGGTTTACCCAAACCCACCACTGTTCAGCCATATAATAAATCCTTGACTGTCATCTGGCTGGAAAACAAACCATAATGCAGCCAGACAATACACCGGCTGTGTTCAGAATGGAATACTATCTACTACTTCCTGAATACTGGCCCATAGGCACTGTACTGTATACTGTCTACTATCTTTTCAAAATAGTATGCTTTACTCCCTCAGCATTTTAATTCAGTGTGTGGCATCCAGTTATCACTGAAAAAAAGTTGATTTTTCATTTTTGTGCGATATCTCAACATTTCAGTCTAAATAATGGATCAAAAAACATCAAAATTGCAATTTCACAAGGTCAACCCCATTTTAAACACAATGCACTGAGGGATACAGTATTACAGTTAGCAATGGCTTGTCTAGTGCCAGCGCTGTAATTAGCTTATCTTCAATCAGCTACATATGAACTGAAGTGTGTTGAGTCATTGCCCTCATGCTATACACTGTAAATAAACATACGTTCTGATAAAAGCAGTGTTTTGAAACTGAGACCCAAAGCTGATTCGGCAGATACAGTATGATGTTTATCAGGGTAGCAGGCAGGGATCTGGTGAAAAATTGATTGTTCAAATGTATAACACACCATTAGAGTACAAGGTGTGTGCTAAAGCCACATAGAAATGGCTCAGGTCTCTGCTTCAATGCAAGTGGAATATTTCCGTCTGCCAGGTGAAAATTGCATGTCTGAGACACTAAACAAGTCTCATGGTTTAGGTTGTCAGATGGTACAGGATGAGTTAATATGCATCAAAGTTCAATACTTAGCAATAGTAAAGGTTATATACTATTTAGCTAAATGTATATTTTTCTGAATATATCACAACACCTGACCTCCAAGACTCATATCAGGGAAATCTACAACTCAAATTGTCCATGTCAGGCAACTCTTGCATGTAATAGCACCGGTGCATTCATGCGTGAATAAGATCAATGCATGTCTTACTACTCTCCTTAATTGTTCATTACCTACAAAGCAGCCCAAACATAACATGAGAACGTTTCCACACATGAGACGGATCATCAGCAGTGATCACAGCTTCTTTTGCCAAATAAAATTTTCTACATAGACATGAAACATTCCCTAACTGATGTCAGAAGGGCACATTTGTTTTAGATTCCATAAGCAATCACAAGCACAGTTACAGTTCATGTCGTACAGAACACAACTATGGCCCACAACAGAGGCTTTGTCCATTGCGTGTGTCAGACCAAGCAATAGACCTTAACACAGAAACTATTACTAACGTGTTTCTTTAACAATTGTTTCTCCTCAGTCCCTCCCTAGATGTCCATGGTTTCCAGCTGAGATTAATGATCCATAACAAGAATCCATTTCACATCATGAATGAGAATCGGACGTGACCTCTCGAACATCAACATCACGCTAACCAGTCACATACCAGCATGGCTGAATGTTTGAAGGCAAATCCAAGAGTGTGAACTGGCAGGCTGCTTCTGAAATTCTTCTTTCCCCTGGATCAATCTGAAGATCATTCGGTAAAGGGGTCTGTTTGATGGCTTAGTCTCTGTCAGAATGGATCTTTATTTTGGACCCCTGTTAAAGATCATCTCTCTAGAGATCATCCAAGTGTTTAGGCAGCTGGGACACTTAAAACCATTAGAAACCCAGAACACTTAATCTCAGACAACCTTGTCTATTTTAAAATGGCATTAAAAATACCATTAAAATGCCATAAAAAATAAAAAAATAAAACTGCAACTATAACATTTCCATGACAACAGTTTTAATGTTCTTATATGTATGTATATATATTAGTGGTGTCAAAATTAGCGCGTAAACGCAGGCAATTATTATTATTTTTTTTCAGTTCTCTTGACAAGTAGTGCATTTATTCAGTCGCAGAACGTCTTTACGATCACATCAAACAGGAGACATTTCAGACGCGCGCTACAACTTCACTTCAGCACAAGGCGCGAGTCAAACGAGTGCGGAAACGGAACTGTACTCGCAGCGCGTGCTCAATTGCACACACAAAGGTGCCGGAGCTCGTTGTAGCCTGTATCATTTCATATCAAAGCACGAAATAAACTACGTGCATGCAATGTCGTGGTCAGTAAGTCATGATGTTACCAAAAAGGCGATTAAAGCTGCCTTACAACTGTGCATGCATGTAATATATTTTATATGAGTAACATTTAAGAACATGTCTATGAAATGGTTTTCAAAACTGTCCTGGAGCAGCCCAGCACTGTCTCCCTCATATAACAACCGATTCAACTAGTCAGCTCATTAATAGAGACTTTATGACCTGAAGTGGGTCAGAAATGGTAAAAAGAGTTGAGAGAAAATATGCATGATATGTTCAGCAACGGCAGCTCTTAAAGAAATAACAGCAAAAATAACCTAATAACCAGCTGCTGTGATGTCTATTAATCAAATGACAAAGAAAAAAAAAAGAGGAAAAATAACTTTTATAGCTTTAAGGATTCATCTATATTTAATGTAGTATTTAGTGTTTGATCATTTCAATTTCTGTATATTTCTGCTGAAGGGCACAGATAAATATGACATTTATTATAATGGGTTTATGTGAAGATTGTTTTAAGTTCACTTAAATTAGAAGTTATTTTTTAAAAGTCTAATAAATGTTAAAATTGATAGCTCTCAATTATACTGTAATGTTGAATGGCTACAGTCGAAAGGTAAATATGGGGGGGGGGGCATTTTATGGAGAAATCAGTATTGGTATCAGTGATATTGGCCTTCAGTCATAAAAAAAAGATGCCATTAAACAAATATAAAAAAAAAATATACCTGTCTTTATGTTGTTTGCACATTAATTTGAAGATTGAATGTGAAATTATTGCATAAAATATGTAGTAAAAATGTACTATGAACAACTACAGTAAACACAGAATGAAAACATGGGACCCATGTAACCACTGAAGAGATTTAATGTAATACCTCAGTCGAGTATGAGTCAGTGTTCGTGCAGCTGCGTTAAACTCTTTGATAAGCCAGTCAAAACACTTCTGCGGTAGTTAAGTCTTGCATAAAATGTGTGAATGAGTTTCTCACTTTCAGTAGGGGAGAGAATTTTGCCTACTTCCGAAATGTAAAAGAGATGATAATATGCTGTTTTATAAACAGTGCTAAGGGTTTCTTAAAACTGAAGTTGATGTTAAATACGATTCCTAAATTCTTGATGTGATTATTTCTGCTTCAGAGAGAAGGAGTCTGCATAAGGCATAATAGATGTTTCTCTGAGAATACTCAATATTAATTAAGTTGTATAAATTTCAAGTACAACCACTAATGTATGCTCTCTGTGCATTCCAGCAGAGTACTAAATGATGGAAGCATATGTATGTAATAAAAAAAACAAAACCCAGAATTGAGCCTTGGGGGACTCCACAAGATATCACATGACATGTGTAGGTATAGAAACATAAAGTAAGTAGACATTGGTGTGTTGCTGTGGTTGCAGTCATATGCTAATAGGTTTCACAGTGATGTCACAATTTGGAGGTAGTAGAGTGCAAGTCACATTTGTAATTTGGTTTAAAAAATACTGCTTTTGAGTACTAAAACTTACTGTATCATGCAAATTTTCATTGTTTCAAGTTCTTCATCTTAGAACAAAATCTACAGTTACAATAAATGATCAGGTACTGCAAGATTAAAAGCAAGGGATGAAGAAATACCAATAACAGATCCGAGACAGATCAGGTTAAATACCCTGTGGGAAAAAATAATCCACCTGTTTAATTAGGCATTACTGATTTGAAGCAGATTTACCACCTCTTACAAAGACTACAGCTGACTCTCTTTGTGCTAGAGGGAGAAAATCATTCATTCTGCATTTAAATAGCACAGATATTGAACTCTCCAATGCGCAATGAGTCAGCCAACCAAGTAGGTGTACAAATGATTAAGCATTTTGTAGAATTTAGCCTCTAAAGCTAAACACATAGCAGAAATGTTATGCTCGGTTCATTTTTCCAGCTGTCAGATGTTAAACAACAGACTCTTCTCATCTCAGCACAGCGGGTCAGCGCTCCACTGTGAGATCAGAGCTCAGACCTTCAACCCTCTCAACGTGAGACAGATCTAAATGACTTTTGCACACACATGTTACAGCCATAGGCTGCTCACAACTCTAGTTGAGAGTACAGTGCGAGGTATTGCATCTAAGAGATCTTTTTTTGTTCTATATCTTAATTTTATATTATTTAATTAAATGCAGTTGGAATTTTAGTTGTTTACTATATGGCACAATTTCATTTGTCAAGCAGAGCTGAGGAACTTTAAGCCCACAACAGAGGTTCCGATTGATGAGTTTGGAAGTCATAAAAATGTACATTCAAGTGATTCTGGTTAGATTAAAATATTTTTCTCTTTTACTGAAAAAAAATAAAAAAAATAAAAACTGAGTGAAATAAAAATGAATTGCTTTATTAAAGTATTTTGCTTTAAGTTTTTAGTATGAGGCAGTTAAGATTTTGAGTTTAGCTTCTTACCATATTTCAAGATTTGCTTTGTTTACATAAAGTTAATTGTTTTATTATTATTATTATTATTATTATATTATTCAAAATTATATAAAGGTTAACCAGAGGAACCATCATTTCAACTAAACAGCTATTGTTGCCAACTGGATTCAAAATGCTTAAAAAAAGATAAAATACAGGGGGAAAAAACAAACAACATGTTAAGTTGCTTTTTGTTTGTTTGTTTGTTTGTTTTGCTAAATTATATTCTCATTTTTAAAATATCTCTTTCTTAGCACTTTACAGGTGAAATGTGCTACAAGGCAGAGGTAAGAAATGGGTCTACCGGCACCAGAATTTGCGTTAGACTTTAACATTGTCCGTCATTTTGATGGACAGGGTCGTAAAAGTTCTGTCATAATCTATCATTACCCATCATTTTAATTTTCGTATTTTAATTATAAAAACACATTTAATTGCTTGTATTTTTGTTCAAATTTTCAATTGTAAAGGTGCCATAGAATGGAAAACTGTATTTACCTTGGCATAGTTGAATAATAACAGTTCTGTACATGGAAATGACATACAGTGAGCCTCAAACACCATTGTTTCCTCCTCCTTATGTAAATCTCGTGAATGCAAAAGACCACTGAAAAATAGGCGAATCAGAACATAACACCGACTGTGATGTAAGAGTCGGGATCACTAATAGTTACGCCCCCTACATTTGCATATACACGCCCATGTTCTAGGCCAGCCACCAGCTGAACCATCAGAAGTTCTGCAGGTATTGTGAAGAAACAAGTGAGGACAACAGCGAAAATGGCAGATCATGGAAATAAATGTTATGTTCCAGGCTGTGCAGGGGATGTGAAGTGCAGGGATGGGTTGGTGTCT
The DNA here is from genome assembly GCF_012432095.1 of Onychostoma macrolepis. NCBI lineage: Eukaryota > Metazoa > Chordata > Actinopteri > Cypriniformes > Cyprinidae > Onychostoma > Onychostoma macrolepis. Next base: position 4,971,232 of record NC_081165.1, read on the forward strand.
GTATTCAGAAAGGCACGGAAAGCAAATAACGCGTTCTAATAAAATAACGCGAGCCACTAAAGGGACATGGTTAGCTCCTTGTTAGCGGTAGCCTGTTACATTACAGTACATAAGATTTCACTTACCACATAAACAGAGTAAGGAGAGATGACTGAGGATGATGGCGAATGATTTACAGATCCTGAGCACCACTGAAAAGCATATGATCTTGTAAAATGTGTGGTAAGTAGGCAACTGCCGCTCCTCTGTATAAACAGAGTACGTGTGATTGTGAATTTCGAAAGTGAAAGTAGTTTCAATGCCCCGCATATTAATAGCGGCTCCCTGATGCTCGCATTTTATATACTGTATAATTACCCAACGATATAACTGTGCGAGAAAGTATTGAAATATATATTTTCCCTGTGTTTCCTTCCTGCTGTGTGAGCTACTGAAATGAGCCGCACTGTGAAACAGCCAATCAGAGCAGAGATCAACATTATTATTCATGACCCTTCCAAATAAGGTAATAACAGACCATTTCATTCTAGGGAGAAATCCTAGGGTTGTAAATGGACATGTAAAACCGTTTCTGGAGAATTTTTGCCCTTAACTAAGCCACATACCTTCTATGTAGATATCAGAGAACAATTTAAAATATTGTATCAATGCATTCTATGGCACCTTTAATAATGAACCTACAGGATAAGCATATAGGCTGATGCATTTATTTATTTATGATGAGAACAGATGAAGAGACTGTGCGTCACTTTTCATGTTCAACACCACACGTCGCAGGAACAGCGGAGGCCACTAAAAACAACAATGCCAGGGCTGGGTAAAACAAAATCGATTTTAATAGATTCTCATTTTTATAAACCAATATCGATTCTTAAATCCCAGTTGATTCTGTTTTCAGTTGATGAATCGACAGAAAGTTAATGTGACCTCTGACCGGCATCGTCTTTAAGTAAAACTAAAAGTAAACGTAAATTAAAATCATGATGATATTCATGGTGTTATTTCATTTTATAAAACCAAAATGGAATATACTGAATAAGTATTCAATATATGGCTGAGACCCATTGCATATGTTTCTGCTTTTGTGAAAACTGACAATATTGACCTCTAACACACTTTTGAGTGAGACCTCATTTAAGATCGCTTCTCTAGTAGACAGATGAGTGGACAGATAAGTAGATGAGTAGAAAGATATTCCCATAACAAACAAACGTATTGCATGTTTTAATATATACAGTACACATTTGACATTTGATGATAAAAGGATGATAATTATTTTCTTCCTAAAGGCATATCACTATCCTCATCTCACTGAAGCCCAGGATTGGTGGTACAAAGCTGTCTATTGTGTTGCAGTGGTCCACAGAGGACGGCCACAGCAGCTGCAGTGGGCACAGCGACAGACTTCACTGCTAGCCGTGGCCACTTTCACAAAAGACACAGTGAAATCCAGCCACGTAAATAAATAAACCTCTTTCATGGGGCAGATCTTCAATGATCTGAGGCATCTGCACTGAGGGATCCACAAACAGAGCACGTTTCCACACACATCCCAGCTAAGCATGATATAGGTGATATTTTCTGTTTCAATTCTATCAGCATCTATATTCATAGTGTTAGTCTAAATTAGACATTCTGCTTTCCATGGAACACAAAATAACATTCGAAGAACATCTGAGCTGCTGTTTTCCTAATAATGAAAGCATGAAAAAGTATAAGAAACCTAAAATGCATGTGCATGAAGACACGTTGCCTTTTGTATGACGTTAATGGCACCTTTGAAAATAAAGTTTTTTTAATGGCATCTGTGATTGAATGAAGAACCTTTAATATCCATGGAACCTTTTCATTTAAAGTGTGAACAAAATGGTTCTGTGGCATTGTTGCAAAAAGAGTTGCATTGTTTTCACAACCAAATGTGACACATGTTCTAATATACAGTATGTCTTGTGTATCAGATTTGAGAGAGACAGCGAAGGGCAGTATTTCCAGTGAATTACAATGAAAACCCTGCTCCTTGTGTGGCTTCTGAAGACTTGGAAAATAGCACACACATTGTATGTACTATTTTTATAACGTCATTTTTTATATAGTGCCTTTTTGTCCTTGTAGCTTGAAAGTAACCAGCAGGGGCATACCCATCATCTCAGAAGTGAGGGGGACAGAAATGTTTTTTTTTATTTTTTTTTTTTTTTTATTATTCTTATCTCTTATTTTTAATTGGCTAGGAAATCAAAAAGCCTACACTGCTGGACAAAAACCAATAATTAGTCCTATAATTTTAGTTTTTCCCTATATTTTCCTAATGACAATTGTATGATTACCTTATATACTACAAACACTTTTTTCCATTTTTATCGCAGAATAAAAAACAAATATTTTATAGTTTCTATACTGTAATAAATAATAGGCTCCAGCTGGATGCCTTTGTCTACATTAGGGATTTCCTGGGTTAAGGCTAGATGGGATACAGCTGCGGCTACTGGGCATCCGCACATTAATATTACTGTATTTGCATAATTGTAAGGGGTAGGTTTAGGGTTGGGGTAGACATTAATAAAACATAGGTATCTAATAGGTAGAAAATTTCATTTATTGTTACTTTCCAGCCGCAGCTATATCCCTTCTAGCCACAACCGATTTCTTGGCACATCATAAGTTATTACTTCTACAAGTCTGTTTTGAACTTTCTGCAGGAGAGCGCCCTCTGTCTTTGAGTATGAATAAAACATACACTGCAGGAGAGGTAATGTTCACATGATGTTCACATCGCCTCGTTTTGGATACGAATAAAACGTCATGCCAAACACAGATCGTCTCTTTGCATTTAAATATACATCTATTCACACTTGCCCAAGAAAAAGTGTGATGGATGAATTTACATTTTTTTAAAAGTGGGGGGAAAACACGTCCCCCGCATAATCTACGAACATGGTAACTAGTCACTAAACATGTTTACTGTATAGAAAAGAGCAGCTCAGAGATTCTTCAAAACATCTTTTGTGTTCAATGGCACAAGAAACTGGTTTGGAATAAGGTTGAGTAAACGATGACAGAATGTTCATCCTTTTCAAAGCAGCGGAACATTTTACTAAAGCAGTGAGTAAGACGTCACATCGGCTCTCAAAGTATTAAGAAAAGACTGTCTAATTTTAATGCAAAGAGCGTAATGGAGTCAATACCCTGTAGCGCAGCAAAAATAGAGAACGCTGAAGACTAGGTTGTCAGTTGTCTATGTGTGTTGAGAGAGGAAGCACGAGAGAGAGTGAGAGAGAACTTTTGAGCTGAGAAAAGCAGGTCATGAAAAAACAGCAGTTTTCCTCCATTCCTCTGGACGGGGTTTTAATGACTTCCAGACTGAAGGCAGCTCAGCCTCTGTTTCTCCTCTCCTCCTCTTATGGAGCGGATTCAGTCTCTGAGAACTGCCTGTACTTCAGCTCTGCTCTTACCCAACACTTCTGAAAGCCACGCCAGCTCTTTAGAGAAAGATAAATTATTTCAAAGCATGTAATTGGTTGTGACGAAGGACTACAAACATTCCTTAAGTCCTAATGCTGCCTCATGAACTGCGCCATTGTTTTCCAAGGCCAGATTTCAAGTAGCGAGTTAATTCTAATTACGTCGGTCCCCTTCCCCCGCTTGCCCCATGATAAACTGACGGCACACTATTTGCTTAACGCGTTTCTATTAGGCGGCCCTGCCAGAAAGGGTGTGAATGGAAAGATACTTCACACTCGCGTACTTCGCACCCTGAGAGTCGAAAACTCTAACCCCAACCTGAGATCAGAAGCTGTTGTTAAATTGATCTTCGCTTTCTCTCATTCAAATGAATGTAAATTTTGTGCAGTGCTAGGTGACATCTTTTTCGATAGTTATATGAGTGCTGCAGGGATGACATACTTTTGGAAGCCAAAACCTGGAAACCCGAGTTTGCAATGTCGATTCACACAAGCTCAGGATATTTTCACATTTTATTCTACAACATAAAATGCATCAGCAGTACCGCTCTGTGATGCCTTTAACGCTTTTACTTTTCTTGAAAAAGTGTCTAAATGGTACTACAGAGTCATGTCATCATGGCAAAAGAGGTAAACTCATCTACTCACTAGACGCTTTCACAGCCTCGTGTTTATAATCGAGCCCTTCAAAACTAGTCTACTCAAACTTTCAGGGAAAATTTGACCATGGATTAGCAGTACCTGCTTCTGCTGACAGTATTTAGGCCTCAAAATTCATAAAACTTGCGTTAATTTGTGAAGATTATCATGATGAACGAAACATGTAAGAATCATAAAATTTTGTTGGTCACAGAGCATATTTTCTGCAATTATCCAAAAGGCAATGGAAAAATCTATGGGGTATTTGTCAAGGGAACCAGGGTGATGCTGACTTACAAAAAAAAACAAAAAAACACACACCATCACCTCAGCGCTCCACTGCTGACTATTCTAACCAAAAAGTGCATTAACACAGGCATCGTTATTTGGGAAAAAGCATGTTTCCAAAATTGAAAGCTCTCAAATATCTAATCGGCCACCAGACAGTATTTTGTAAGCAAATAAGGGAGTGAAAGTGTTTACATGCTGTATAGCAATTGTACATCAGGATGCATTAAAGATGTATTTATAAAGCATTTATTTTATTTTATTTGGTAATGACATATTCTCCATTACGACACCAAAAATATAATCTGGTTTTGAGTGTATTATCTAATATATAAGGACTCAAAATACTATCAATTTAAATATATATGTTGTAAAAAGCAATGATATTCTTGTCAGACTGGGAAAAACAAGCTGGAGTGGGTAAGTAGATAATAGAAAGAAGTTGTCCATTAACTGAAGGCATTTTGCTGGGTTGATTATGACAGCGATATAAATTTGTTGTGTTGCACCAAATATAGGGAATAGCAAAAGCAGGTCTAATACTCACAGTGTCCTCTTGATAGCGTAAACAGATATAAACAAGGCCACATTAAGTCAATGTCATTGGAACTGATCAGACTAAACAAGAAGAGTGAAAGAACGTGCGCTTCAGGTCAAAGTCATCTGGGAAACAGAATGACCACTCAGAGAAACCAAACAGTGATAGCTCCTATCAGAAACACGTAACAGCTGCGCACAGCCTGTGGTGGGACTTAACTGCGCTCAGATTCCATTAAAATCTTCATCTCACACCACTATATTTCTATGAAAAAATAAAAACGGTAAAAATGGCTAAAAGGTCCAACTGATGCATTTTTTAATGACTTGTGTGAGACCAAAAAAAAAAACTTTTGCTTTGATTAATTAAATATTGACATAATTTGTGTAAAAAGAGTTGGTGAAAGTTTGTTAAAAAAAAAAAAGAAATCATTTAAATATAAATAGACTTTGCACATGTTTTTGTTATGGAAAACAACTAATTGCAGTTCAGGCATTTTATTTTTTTTATTTATTTTTTTTGCCTCAGCACCATGTGGGTGTTTTAGCCCAGATGCTTTTGTCTGAAAATATATGGAATATTTTTTCAGGGATTCTCATAAGACAAGTCAACAAACAATTCTCGTAACTGAAAAATGATTACATGTTGGATTAAATTAGCTCAAAATTCAATCTTTTGTCATTGTATGCAGTGACTGCATGCATCAGGAAAATGTTGCAGTGCATAGAGCAGGTTCTCAAGTGCTGTGGTGGGTTTTGTTGCTTTTTAGTGTTTTTGTGGAACAAAATAAATCTAAAGGGCCTTCCAGAGCAACATCTAAAATCTAAAAAGCAAATCCATCCATCCATTTTCCTATGGATGCTATATCGATGCTTATCTGTAGGAAGGGCAACATCCTGGATGGATAAGACACAGACATACAGACTCAAACACTCTAAAAAATGCTGGGTTATTTTTATTTTATTTTTTTACTCAGATGCTGGGTTCAGCCTGTTGGGTCATTTTATTGGGTTGTTTTTAATATTTTTCCCCAGGTGCTGGGTTATTTTTTAACCCAAATGCTGGCTTCAGCTTGTTGGGTCATTTTATTGGGTTATTTTTTATATTTTTACCCAGGTGTTGGGACATTTTAACGGGTTGACCCTGTCTCCAATGAAACAACGCAGCTGCTGAGAGCACAGGCTTTTTAAGTTCACAGGAGAGAGCGGTTCTCAGCGCCGCCACCACCGATTTGGTGCACTCTTTTCGGGAAATAAAGGTTTGTATGCATTTTATTTCATTTATAAAGTCTTTAATGTGGTGTAATTTATATTATTTTATGCAATGCAACATTAGGACAAGATGTCAGCAGCGGTCGCTTCACGCTGGAAATGCCTTTGCCTTGCATAACATAAATGGATTTTATTCGTTATAATACTGAGTGTAATTTAATTTGATGTTAAAAAATGTTCTCTAATCTCAGTACTGTTTGTTTTTGGGCAGGTTTTGGAGTCAGTCACAGCATCTCTCAGCTACGAGTGAAACGCGAGGCCGCGGTCTGAAGTTCACAGTTCCCCCGGCGAACAGCAGCCCTTCACCGGCTCAGATTTCGGCGACACACCGGCACGAGAATTAGCAGTATTTCGGTAAAAAGCGATTACAGAGAACGGTTGAATAGATTTAAATTAAAATGCTACTTTTAAATGTGCCTTTTTTATTTCTAAAATGCTTGTTAAACGAGTTTAAATGTATGTAATATTGTAAACTATGCTGTATTCACCCAAATAAATTCAATTTGTCATGTATGTTGTCCATGGGTGTTCTTGCTTAATAATAAATGCCCATCCTTTGATTATTGCTGTTGCCTCTAGTAATTCTGTGTGATTTTTAATTTTCCCATTTTAAGCCAGCAATATAATAATTTTTAAACAATAGATGACTTAAATTAAACAACCCAGCATGGTGGGTAAAAACGTTTAACCCATTCAGCCGGGTCAAAATAACCCAGCGCTGGGTTACCAAAATAACCCAAGTTGGGTTGTTTTTAACCCAGCATTTTTTAGAGTGCACACCTATTTACAGTCTCCAGTTTAGTGTCTTTGGATCATAGAGGAAACCAAAGCACCCAGACGAAACCCACACCAACACAGGAGAGCAAACTCATAAGGCCTCCAGCTGGGACTCAAACCGAGGACATTTTCTAGGAAAATCTGATGCTACAGAAAGAAATGCAGAACTGCAGTGATTACCTGTACATACTGCAACAATTATTTGCAGGCCCTGTGAGACTATGAATGTACTCAAGGTTTTAAAATGCAAATAAATCCTCAAAGCAGCTGATGGCAGAGAAACAGTGATACATACAGACATCTGGGGCCTCGTCCGATCCGTCTGGGCAGTCCTTCTCCCCGTCACACCGCCAACCCTTTGAGATACACGTCACCTGATCCCTGCAAACAAACTGCTTGGGGCTGCAGGTTTTTGGAGCTACAAAAAAGAAGAGGCAAAACAAAGAACGAGTGAGTGTCTCAACAATACATTCAGCTATTAGCACCTCAAATTATTATTTATTAAAAAAAGCATAAATGTGACATGTGTGTCCATAATTAAAAGAAATCAGACAGCCCATAAGAATGTTTGTGGTCTGGCCAGGGTTTGGCAGTTTACGAGGACGCCAAGCACTGTCAGTTTACCGCTAGTTGCTGATGTCTGTTTCAAAACAAAATAATCGCAGCTAAGCCTATCTGCCCGCCAGACTGTTTTTCCCCCAGCCTGGCCATTTCCCTTACAAGGCCGACGTCTGACTGCTATTTTGGTCCAATACGGTTCAAAATAAGCAAAAAATAAATACCATTTAAAATCTACTCTTAAATTGCCTATTATGGGTAATGAAAGGTTCATATTTTGTTTTTGGGAGTCCCCAACAACAGGTTGACATGCATACAAGGGTATTCTATAGTCTTTGGTGCTGCTTTGTGCACAGCCGTTACCGGGGAAACAGCTATTTTTCTCCAAAAGCGGCACCTAGTGGCAAGGAAGGAATTTGCATTTTCATTCAGACCAACGCCAAAAGCAATATGGTAATGTTTCATGTTGACATCAACATGAAATGGCTTGGGATTCGTTTTAAAAACGACTCGTTTCAATGATTCAGAGTTGACTCTTTCTTTTGAGAGACAATAACTTTATACACGGTGCACTTTCAGATTTAAAACTTTGCATGATGTTTTCATTCACTTAGAGCTGTGTTACACACTGCATGAAAGCTCATTTTCAAAAATCCATAAAAGGGGAATCGAATTTATCAACCATCTCTCAATTCATTCATTTAATGAATCCCAGTGTGATTTCACTGATATTAGTGAATATATCAGCTAATAAGTAAATGACGCTACAAAACTGAAGCTTGTCACTTTTCTAGTCTGTGACTAGACTGTTTTCTCTCTTTGAATATAATGTTTTTGTTTTGTTTTTTTCAGATTGAAATGAAATATGTCAAGCACCCAGTGTATTTTTGTAATAAACCGTTAAATAACGATTTAACTCAGAGTTGGCTGGTCTGGTTCAAGGTTTAGTACACTTTATTGAAGAAATGTCTGAAATGCCTAATGGAGAAAACGAATGGGAACGGTATTTCCAGAAGCCAAGCCACTGGAAAAGGAGGCAGTCTGTGTTGAGAAGTTTCCCGCTCTTCTCCTGACTGTACGCGTTTGCACTCAGATCCTCCACACATCCAGGTCAGTGTTCCCACACCAGTGCCAGTGATGCAACGAGTCTAGAGGCCGTCAAAGGACATCTTGTTCTGGTTTGGCTGCATAAGGAGCAAAAAATGTGACTGCTTTTCATTGGTCGTCTATTTGGAATCAAGTGCGAATTCATTCCAGACCACCTTCTCAAAAGCTCTCTAAAAACCTCCAGTCTGCTATCGGCACCGTACCTCCAGACATAAACAGTAAGGAAAACAGAGCTGACTATCAACTGCTACTTCCTCCACAACACTGAGTTTCTCATCTGCAGGAAAAGAGGGTGGAAGCTCGAAAGATGTTTAGTGAGATTCTTTTCTACATTATACATTGCACTGAAGTTGCAAATAAAACAAAGATAATTGGAGCACATTTGACAAGAAAATACTATTTCTGCTCTCTGCTTCAAAATTTCACTCAGAAATTGCTAGTAAATTTCACACACAATTACAAGGAACAGCAAAATTAAATGTGAATTTTGAAGTAGAAAAGCTTAAACAGTATTTTCTTGTAAAACATACTTCAGTAATCTTTATTTATTAAATCTTTGAAAAATCATTTTGACACTGGTGAATGTTTACGTCAGCGGTTCAAACGTCTGATGAATGATATTACATAAAATGTATAATATGCAACAACTTACATTCTGAAATGTTTCAAAAATGTTAGCGGCAGGAAATTAAAATGAACCCACACAGTTTTAAACACTAAAAGTTCCCAGAAGTCTGTTTCTCTTTAAGGTGACCACGCACACAGTGTTTATTTATTTTTTATACCGTATATATTTTTCTTAAACAAGCCTGACCATTGGTTATTTCAGAGCATTCCAGGGCTGCGAAGACATGAAGGGCGTCTTTATGTGGCTTTCTGACAGTGAGGAAAAAGTGCAGACATATACGCATAGTACACTACCGCAAAACTAAAGACGACCGTTGTGATCAAGACAGTAAAAACGATAATTCGGTTTTACGGTAACACTTTATTTTAGGTCTCTTAACTAGTTGCTCATTAGCATGCATATTACTAGAATATTAGCCATTTATTAGTAGTAATTAAGCACATCTTAATGCCTTATTCTACATGACCTTATTCTACATCCCTAATCCTACCCAATACCTAAACTGAACAACTACCGCACTAACTATTAATAAGCAGAAAATTAGGAATTTATTGAGGGAAAAGTAGTAGTTAATAGTGAATAAGTGTTCCCTATTCTAAAGTGTTACCGGTTTTTACTATTATTAGTCAGAGTTCTGACTCAGCTGAGAATTCTCTACTCTTTTAACGCCTTCGATGGATTTTCTGGTTCATTTTATCTAAGTGCTAACTGAGATACTTGGCTCCTCACACTGAGGCCCTAGAGAAGTGTGCATATGCAGTGCTAAAGTGAAGTGAAGTGCAGCTGTAACGGCAATGGAGTAAATGAGAGCATTTACGTGGCGTCATAAATCAGACTCTATAACCAGCAGCAGCCGTCCAACTGCTGGCCAGAGAGAGGAAGTGGTTAGGAGGTTATCTGCCACACTTCACTTAAACACATCCTCGGACAGCCTGACTCATTAATGTAGCTAAATAAACCCTTCAACAAAAAAGGTGAAAGTTGTCAACACTCTCTTTGGTTTCAGTATTACTCAGTATTAGTATGTTTTGACACAGCTCGCATAGCACTATAACACATATTCTAAAGTTGTTCATTTCAATCATTCATTTTCATTATCAAGTACAGTATTATTCAACCAAGCATGCATTGAAAAAAAAAAAAAAAACCTTAATAATAAAATGAAGACAAACAAAGACTCATTTTTTCCTCTTTAAATAATAATAAATATTATCATATTAATAATAAGTTGCTGTATGTTTTTTTTTTTTTTTTTTCTAATATAGGGATGACATGTCTGGGGCTTCAAGTCTTCAGTATTCTGAGGCTAAAGAAACAATAGCACGTTCATATGGTCGAACTCAAGCAAAGAGTAGATGAAAATATAACAGAGCTCTAACTGCCGCGCAATATAAAGACAGAATTAAGCTAAAGCGACCCCATTAACTATAATCAAAGACATTCATCATAGAAAAACACTGATTTTTTTTTTCTTAAAGATGAGCAATGATTGACTCGCCTGGAGTCTCTAAAGTAGGTGAACAGTGAATAATACTGTGAGTAATAGGCTGTAGTTTGCAGACGGTATGCGACTGTAATTACATTACAAATATAGAAAATTGGATCAGAGCAAAGGAAAAGAACAATGAAGAGAAGATAAAGAAGGGAAGAAGGGAACAAATGGGGTGTTGGAGACTTGTGGAGCACGGCACAGGAGAATGTCACACATGCTATCAATCAGGGCTGTGTGCTGTTCAGAAATGAACTGAGCATGCCTTTTAAATACAGCTTAATTCCTGATTTTAAACTGAGGTAGCAAACTAGGACGCAAAATCGCAATTCAAATGATATAAAGAATTAAAGAGCCCTGCATTTCAAAGATATTCGCTTGTGTGTTCGAGTGTAATTTTAATTAGAAAAAAGTGCAACTTTAATGCATGTTTCCAGTCTTACAGGATATGAGTCTTTATAATCTCTAATCAAAACACATATATTCTATATAAAAAAAATTATAAAAACATTAAAACTGTTGTTTTAGTTAAATTAGCGTGTTTCTTAGTTTGATTAGTTGTTTTTTGGTGTAGTGTAAATGCACATGTACACAACATTTTGATTCTGTTGCCATAACCTATAACATTTAACATTGAACCCATGTGTTACACTTTATTTTAAAGTGTCCTTGCTACAGTGTAATTATACATTTAAGTACTGAGTAATATTAATCAGCTACATGTACTCGCTATATGATTAGGGTTAGGATTAGGGTTTGGTTTAAGGTTACGTGCATGTAATTGTGCATAATTTATTGTTATTATAATAGTAAGTACACGTAACATGTGTAACAAGGACACCTTAAAATAAAGTGTTGCAAAACGTTGTTAGCCAGGTACTTACTGTGTAATTGTGTCCCAGAGAGGATACTTGTTTTTTATACTGTAGCTTAGTAAATGGTAAATATAGGTCCTCGTTGCATTTGTGCTAGATAAATATAACTCTTTGTTAGTAACATACAACTGCCACACTTCTACAGGAGACACCTTTGGTGTGAATTTCCTGCCTGATGAAGACAATGCTAAACTGGAGACAATGTACCAGAAAAGGAGGAAAACACTGAGGGGGTGTAAAGTATTGGAGTAAATGTAGCTAATTACTGTACTTGAGTATCTTTTCGGATACTTTGTAGTTGTACTGAGTATCAAAGATATTAACAACTTTTACTCTCTACTTCACTACATTTTTGAGTGAGTATCTGTACTCTTTACTCCACTACACTTGAAATGAGTGCTGCAGTCACACATTACATTTTGCATGGTACCTAGCTTTTCTGCAGCAGTTTATTTCTGCTACAGAAGATGTGATATCGCCAACTACAGGGCGCTGAAAGTACTATATCTTGTGTGTTCTGCCCTTACTCACTCAAACTTGTCAACAAGGCTACTTTACATGAATAGTTACTTAGCAAGCAGTTGTGAATCACAGGTGTTTTAAATATAAGGACATGACTGCAGGCGGCAATGAGGCTGAAACCAGCACATCCAGTGCAAGAAGACTTTGACTTTTTCATTTTGTTTTTTTATTTTTTTTAACTTTATTGATTTTTTTTTTTTTTTGCAATTTTGAGGTGTTCAGTTTTATTTTGGTTTTAGAAAATAAATGTGATTGCTCTCCTCATAAATCAGCTCTTTCTTGTTTTTGTTACATGTTCTCTATGCCTTGTCTTGGACTTTTATGTCACTTCCTGTCTCCCGTGGTGTTTGTAGTCAGTTTGTACCCTATATTGTTACGCTTGTTAGTAATATATACATATTAGTGCTGTCAAACGATTAATTAAAGTTTTTGCTTGCATAATATATGTGTGTGTACTGTGTATTTTTATTATGTATATACAGTGGGGCAAAAAAGTATTTAGTCAGCCACCAATTGTGCAAGTTCTCCCACTTAAAAAGATGAGAGAGGCTTGTGATTTTCATCATAGGTATACCTCAACTATGAGAGACAAAATGAGAAAAAAAAAAAATCCAGAAAATCACATTGTAGGATTTTAAAAGAATTTATTTGCAAATTATGTTGGAAAATAAGTATTTGGTCAATAACAAAATTTCATTTCAATAATTTGTTATATACCCTTTGTTGGCAATGACAGAGGTCAAACGTTTTCTGTAAGTCTTCACAAGGTTTTCACACACTGTTGCTGGTATTTTGGCCCATTCCTCCATGCAGATCTCCTCTAGAGCAGTAATGTTTTGGGGCTATCGCTGGGCAACACGGACTCCAAAGCTTTTCGATGGGGTTGAGATCTGGAGACTGGCTAGGCCACTCCAGGACCTTGAAATGCTTCTTACGAAGCCACTCCTTCGCTGTTCGGGCGGTGTGTTTGGGATCATTGTCATGCTGAAAGACCCAGCCATGTTTCATCTTCAATGCCCTTGCTGATGGAAGGAGGTTTTCACTCAAAATCTCACGATACATGGCCCCATTCATTCTGTCGTTTACACGGATCAGTCGTCCTGGTCCCTTTGCAGAAAAACAGCCCCAAAGCATGATGTTTCCACCCCCATGCTTCACAGTAGGTATGGTGTTCTTTGGATGCAACTCAGCATTCTTTCTCCTCCAAACACGACAAGTTGAGTTTTTACCAAAAAGTTCTATTTTGGTTTCATCTGATTCTCCCAATCCTCTTCTGGATCATCCAAATGCTCTCTAGCAAACTTCAGACGGGCCGGACATGTACTGGCTTAAGCAGGGGACACGCCTGGCACTGCAGGATTTGAGTCCCTGGCGGCGCAGTGTGTTACTGATGGTAGCCTTTGCTACTTTGGTCCCAGCTCTCTGCAGGTCATTCACTAGGTCCCCGTGTGGTTCTGGGATTTTGCCCACAGTTCTTGTGATCATTTTGACCCCACGGGGTGAGATCTTGCGTGGAGCCCCAGATCGAGGGAGATTATCAGTGGTCTTGTATGTCTTCCATTTTCTAATAATTGCTCCCACAGTTGATTTCTTCACACCAAGCTGCTTACCTATTGCAGATTCAGTCTTCCCAGCCTGGTGTAGGTCTACAATTTTGTTTCTGGTGTCCTTTGACAGCTCTTTGGTCTTGGCCATGGTGGAGTTTGGAGTTGGACTGTTTGAGGTTGTGGACAGGTGTCTTTTATACTGATAACAAGTTCAAACAGATGCCATTAATACAGGTAACGAGTGGAGGACAGAGGAGCCTCTTAAAGAAGAAGTTACAGGTCTGTGAGAGCCAGAAATCTTGCTTGTTTGTAGGTGACCAAATACTTATTTTACCGAGGAATTTACCAATTAATTCTTTAAAAATCCTACAATGTGATTTTCTGGATTTTTTTTTTTCTCATTTTGTCTCTCATAGTTGAGGTATACCTATGATGAAAATTACAGGCCTCTCTCATCTTTTTAAGTGGAAGAACTTGCACAATTGGTGGCTGACTAAATACTTTTTTGCCCCACTGTATAAATACACACACATGCATGTATATATTTTGAAAATATTTACATGTATTTACATGCCTATATTTATATTCATATAATTTATATTATAAATAAATATAAATAAAAATTCTGAAACATATACATGCAAAACACACTCATAAATGTAAAAATAAAAGCAAAAACTTTTATTTTGGATGCGATTAATCGTTTGACAGCACTAATATATATATAGCCCTAGTGTTTCTTTAGTTCTGTTTGCCCGTCATGTTCTTTGTTGCCTTATTAAGGTTTTGGCTTATTGTTTGTTCTAGTTTTTCCATGAAATACCTGCACATAGATCCATGCCTCTGCCTGCTTTCTCCAGCTTCTCCACAACGTTACAGTTTTTGACTGGCATGTCTCTTTGACTAGTGCATCTTTGAGCCTATATTTAGTATAAGTAAAATACTTAAGTACTTCAGATATTCCAAGACTCTTACTCAAGTTGTTTTGGAATTGGTGACTTGTAATTTGTAGTGGAGTAATTTTCACTGTAAGGTATCTGTACTTTTACTCAAGTATGGTTTTCAGGTACTCTTTACACCTCTGGCAAAGGAAAGCAATAACTCAACAGAATTACAGGTATGTGCACACATGTCAGATCCACAGGAGAGTACTGGCAACTTTGTGGCAAAATTAAACTGAAAAATAAGCAATAATATCTTTCTGCAGCCTGAGTAGGTACGGGAAGCAAACAGTCCCACAGACGGTCATGCCAGAAGGTGCAAATATACTTCTGTTGAAGAAAAATCCCCATTGATCCAGAACAGTAGGGGTGGGCGGTGTGACCAAAATCCTTTGACAAGATATGAGTCATTTGAGTCATTAAAGGTAACAAAACTGTTATTTTTGCTGGAAATTATGACAAAGGAAAATCTGTTGTGGCTGCACATCGGTATGCTATATTAAAATGATGGGCTTGTAAAGTTTATTCGATTTATTACATTTCTGTAGAATATGGCATTAGAATTTTTAAAACTACCACAGAACATAACCTTCAGCTCAAACGGTATGATTTCATCGTTTCCTGTCAGCGATCAGACCACTTTGGACAACTCGATCAGTATTTGCCTGTACTCCCTGTAGTGCGACAGAACAGTCATGATATATTCACAATGATTTTGCTGCCAATATAAAATGTAGTAAGATCTAATGTGCTTTTTATTAGGCTGTTACGTTTCACAGAGACCATTAGATCAGATCCCTATAGATCAGTATGAAACCGTGTTGTTTTATCTGGCTTTCTCTTTAATCGTAGTCCATCTGAATGAATCAATTCTATCCTCAGCATGTTCACAGAACATGACATTTTATGTTTAAAATGTTCTAGTAAGTTCCTCTGATAGAAAAAAAAGATAGAGCCAATTAAGAGCAAATACATAAATATGGATATATGCTGTACTTCATGAAAGGGCTGAAAAAATATTGAATGTTTTATTTTATTGGTGGCAAGCTAAGCATTTACTTGTATTTTTTTTCTGACATTATAACAATTTACACTGACTATTAATATATTTTTGATGAAAATTTTCTCAAGTAAATGAGGCAACACATTAAACATCAAATACACACTGTAGTGAGCCAAACGTTTTCAACATACAGGTTTTATCATGAGGTTTTATCTAGTTTGATAAAATGACTGACTAACTGACCTTGACTGGGCAAAGATGTATACAGTCTTTTAACTTCATTGTCATGACTACCGTATGTGCTTTAACATTTTGAATGGCACGAGCAAGGTCACCAGAAAGTTAAAAGATTGCAATGCGATCCATGTATATGGTATTCATACCCTTCAAATTACATTGGTAAGACATAATTGAAAAATTAGCCACCAAGAAAATTTGCCAAGAGTATTTAGATCCTCCTTTTACAACTTAAATATATATATATATACAATATATGTGCAAAAATACATCTTCACATTTCTGCTTTTAAACCTTCTAAAATGCTGCTAGATAGATCAAAATCATTTTGGGTGGACTAATTCATACCATAAACGCTCTTGATGGAGCTTGAATTTTATTGAACACCTGGAATACAGTATTATAACACTATCTGCTGTTACATGTACTAATAAGAGCTCTAACTTTTAGTAGTCTATAAGTCACTATGACACAGGGAATGGAAGATAAAAATGATTTCAGTCAAAAATTGTTTCCGATTGTTTTGCTGCGGAGATCTCATGAAAACAGATAAGGAATATCCAGAGCCAATGATTATGTCAGAATCTTTAAGGAGAATTGGTTGTCATAAGATGTTTGTACAAAATATGCCAGAACTCAGAAAGAGCCAGGTGAAAGCAGCTCTCCAGTCATAGGCCTTGCCCCAGTGAGGCATTATGAACCAGTTATATTAATGCTGAATTCTTGAGCAGATCTAAATCGCCCAAAATAACAGCACTATGTGCTACAGTATGTGAGAACTGTTTGCCACTGTTCAGAATTAGTGAAAAATACAGGGAATAGTGCAAGACAAGCCTAGAGAAAGTTCATTTGTCAGTAGGACAATAATCCCAAAAATAAGTTCACATTAAAAGTGAAATAGGAATGTCTAGCATAGACTCACTCAAAGCCAAAGCCAAGAAGAATGGGCCAAAATCACAAGTGAACAATGATTACTCCAATGATGTTTTCAGATTTTCAAGAACTCTGGCCACATGCTTACAGAATATCCGAAATGAATGTACAATCGAGGAGATCTATAATACATGTTCCATCTACTACTGTATCGGTTTACTTTCTCATTCATCTCAATAGCACTTGCATGACTGATACAGGACCCACCAGAAGGACACAGTTTGAAATCATGGTGGCTCTGTTTTGCTGAAAGTCACCTGAAGCTAAGTGTGGCTAATCACTCTGTAGATGTTGGATTTTAGATGTTGGAGCAATGCTTCATTTTTGGGTATCAATACCCTTCAGTTGTGTCTGATAGAATCATTTGGCAATATGTCTATTTGCTGTTTCATAGTTAGCATAACCTGGCAACAACACATACAGTCAATGTTCATCTCTATGTGAAACTGCACCCGTCGCAAAACATGAAGACACATTGTGAATGTAGCTATAACATTATATAATCAGACATTGAGTCTGAACTCCTTGAGGCATCCTTGATAAACATCTGATTGTAAATATTCCACTAAAAAAAGGTAAAAGTTTCAAGGTAAAGTCGTGACAGATTTCTTAGGTAATTGGTTTGTATTGTATTGGTTTGTCAGTGAAGGTCTATCAGATGTGGGTCCTGACTCACATATATAATTTACTATTTGTGAATAGGAAACTGCGTTCATAACGGGTCAGGGTTTCAGTTTTAGTCCTGTTTCGTATTTTTCTGTTCTTTCGCACCATTATGACGTATAGTGGTAACAAAACTTGAAATTCACTGTGCAGTCTGAAGCCTTAGTTACATTAAGAGCAGTGAGCTATAGACCTACAGGCTGTCTCAAAAACCCATTATAACCTCCTGTTCAGACACCAGTCTAGCCTAGGCAAGTATTCACTGGTATTCACTTTAAACCTCAAAATTTTAGGTTTCTGCACTCAAATAATAAATCAAACACAAAGTCAAATTAAAAATGCAACTGATTCAAGCACTGATCTTCAGGCAGAGACAGGGTCGTGGCATTCTGGGTAATGCAATAGCTGTATAATTACAATGGATATTCAAAACTCATTTACATCACAATTTGATTTCAGACATTCAGAATATTTCAAACATACAAGTTATCAACTTCAAAGGTTCAATTAAGTGGAAAATGAGTGCATTTCAAATCCATCATCACAATCGACAGGGAAAGAACAACCAGCAGCTGTAAAGTGGATGTTACCAAAGCAACTACTGTGTGTTTGCTCTTTCCAATCAGTGGTAATTTGAGGAATCAATACCCCCTACCACGACCTTACAGAAGTGTTGTGTCTTGTCTCGAGATAGGAAATGGCTTTTCCTCTAAGCACACTCCACTCTTTCACCCCATTTTCAAAGGAAGACATTTATTCTGTCCCTGCCTCGGCCTTATCTGCTCCAGCAAACCCAAATCTCAAACAGCTCAACGTTTATGGGACGCAACGACAGTCTCTCTGCATGAACGTTCCCTCAGCTCTTGCTTCAGTGTTTTCCTCCATCTCTGCCTGCTGGCGGCCGAGCGAGCGTCTGAGTAATGTGACAGCTATGGCCCTGTGAGCTCAATGTTTCCAGCCCTGTGAGCTCCAAGAACAGCTCTGTTGTCATGAACACTGGTAAAACAGTCTTCACCCTCACTAACACGTTAAAGATGGCAAACGCTGTCTATGGGCTGAGATGGTCATCACAGAACTTCTGAAGTGTAGCGTGCTGCTTTGTTTTCCTAAGGAGTAACGCTGCTGAAAAATATCTTAAACCAGTTTAAACAGGTTTGCCCGTCTTACTCAGTCTCTCATCTTAATCAGGCTTGTCTGCTGGCTAGGTTTAGAGAGATTTGGGGCATTTTTTAGCTGGTCAAACAGGGAGAAAAACTACCTGGACAGCTTAACATCGGCTTAGCCAAACCAGCATAAACCAAACGAGACAGGCAAACCAGCTTAGGCTTAGGCAGTTTTCAGCAGGATAATTCACTCAAAATATGACCCTCATGTCAGTCCAACTTTGCATTGCTTGTTTTCTTCAGAGGAACATAAAGGAAGATATTTTAAAGAATGTCTGTGCAGTAGTTCTCAAATCTCTAGTAATTGGGTGGAGCAATTTTGGTGAGAGACAAGAACTGTTTGGTGTCACTGTCATCAAACCTATAGCACACTGTGTTTGCATGCAAAGACACATTGGAAAGCAACGTTTGGAAGAGAATAAACAACTTCAGTCTTAAAGCTGTCGTATGCCTTCAGAGGATTTGGTAGATAATTCATTAGGACTATTTAAAATTTTTGACCAAACATTTCCATGACTTTTACAAACATTTATATTTTTGGTGATCTTTTTTGTGATCGTGAGCTTCTTTTAGAGGTTGTACTCACAAATAGCTATTGCTGAAATATGCTAGAAATATTTCAAATGCAATATATCAGATGAAATATTTGGGGAGGGGTTGGGGGTGGATGCAAAAATAATCCAAAAATCTTTTTTTTTATTCAACCCAGGCTCATTGGAAAAACAATGCAAATTGATATTATGTTTATTATTGCATGTTTCTACACATTTTCAAAGTGAAATGATCAGTGAGTGGCATGAAAAGTAAGTTTAGTTTTATTTGTACATATCCAGCAGTTTGGAAATTAAGTGTCTAGTGTCTTAACTAATAGTCTTAACAAAAGCAAATGTGAGAATATGTCTGCTGAAGCAACCATGCCATTTTATCCAGCTTCTACAAGTGTTTAAGCTGTTTTATCATGACTTGTGTTTCATGGGACTCATCTCAGAGCTCTCTGTATCGCAAGTGCAATGCTGTACCAAGTGAACTACCAAAAAAGAATGTTACATCAGAAAACAAACATCAAAATTGGTTCAGAAATCAAGCACTATGATAAAAGTGTTTTGAGGTCATAACAGAATTGTGCAAGAAACCGTGCAAAACAAGTCTTTATTAACTAATAGTTTCTGCCTGTCATCATAATTTGTGTGAAAAGGAATAAAAGTTGTTGGCTTATTGCCGAAACTAGTTTTGAATTCAGATAATTCATGTATTGGTGCGTTTTGGAGTTTTGCAAAAATGTAAGCAGAGGCACGTTTTTCCATTGAGCCTATGATGTTTAGATTTCATGACAGGGAACCCATAAAAGTAACTTTTTTATATACTTTTATAGTGTATGTGTGTGTGTGTGTGTGTGTGTGTGTGTGTGTGTGTGTTTTAGAGCTTAACAGTCCCTGGTCATTACTGCTGTTATTGTATGGAAAAGAGCAGTGTGAACATTCTTCAAAATTTCTCCTTTTTACTTTCTACAGAAGAAAGACAGTCATACAAATTGATTTAGTAATGACAGATTTTCCATTTTTGGTTTAGCTTTAAACCTACAGAACAAATATGCCCTAATCACACACCAAACCTAATTATCTAGTTAAGATCATTAAAGCACATCATGCAACATTACCCACACAGCCAAGGGGGAGAATGGATAAAAGAGGGGGAAGAGCAGCTCAGTCTTTCTCCTGTCATCTTACTTCAGTTCAAGGGTCTTACATGCACCCTTCCCCAATCCATGCTACTTCATTGCTTCCTACAGTATATTTCACATTTCTGGGATTGCAAGTTTCTCCATCAAACATCTTGTTCAAAACAATTGCATCGAGCCTAAGGGTGCGATTAATGTGTAAAGGGTGTTTGAGAGAATATCCACCCTCTTTTCCACCCTCTCCACATGCATATTTCCAAACAAATGACCTTTCCCTATCCAGATGTGTTTCACAGTTGAGTGAAGGAGACTGAGGTTGGGGGTGGGGAACACACTCGTCTGTCTCAGCATTGTTTATTTCTTCCTTTCTCTGTCTTTCCTGGGCTAAGCAGAACGTGTACATTATAATATCTCTTCAGCTATTATTAAGAGTTTCCTATCAGCTCAAACTCTTGAAATGTCAACCCCTTAGGGGGTAGGTTACCTGTCAAGAAATATAAAGGCATTGGCTGCAAACAAAACTGGCTGAACGGACTCAAGTGGAAGTTTGTTCAACCCAAGCACAACAGTAAAAAATAAAATCAAATAAAATCTTTATCCTCTCAGCTGGTCTGCTTCTCACACAAAGCAATCATATGGCTTCCGAAGACTTGGAATATAGCGCATAGGTTTGCAGGAGCATCTCCTTTTGTGTTTTATGAGAGAAGAAACGCCATAGGACTAGATCTATAGAACGCTGAGTAAATGATCAATTTAGTCTCTTCTCAGTTTCAACCAAACCATCCACTATAAAGTCACATTGGTCAGGATGAGCAGTTCTGGTGGACTAATGTCACTTTTTCTGGAGAACGTATATGGCTGCATGGCCTATATAATGGCAAAACACACATTAGCACAATTCAACGAGAGCAATTGTCCTGCACAATAAATTGCTAAAATGACAGATGAAGTGCAATTTCTGCATCACTAACATCACCGAATGTAACTGCAAAAATAATAACTATTTTCTAAGGCTTTCCAAACACAGGGTTGAGCCAATGT
Organism: Onychostoma macrolepis; assembly: GCF_012432095.1. Lineage (NCBI taxonomy): Eukaryota > Metazoa > Chordata > Actinopteri > Cypriniformes > Cyprinidae > Onychostoma > Onychostoma macrolepis. The sequence goes on from NC_081165.1 coordinate 4,992,588, forward strand.
TGGCGTTGAGCTGCTCAGGATGTTTAGACGGCGTTACAGAGTCACAGCGCTTGCACTTTTCCGAGAACAAATGGCTTTCTTACACTTGCATGTTAAGTTGGGATACGACAAAGTATTTTAACATTACATACTCCAGCTTCACCCAAGTGAAACAAATTTTACACCATGTTAATTTAAAAGTCATAACAAATGTTTAATATGTTTTATCTTACTATCTACAGATGACAGATTTTGGACCACGGCCAGGTGAGTGACATCCGTTCATCTTAAAATATTAGTCTGTCACTACCCACTATTACTTAAACTATAGATTTGCCTGTCATGTCAGGTTATGCTTTAAACTGGATGATTATTTTGAAATATTTATATATATATTTTTAAATTGCTTGATTTAGAGGTTGGTTTAAGAGGGAGATGAAAGTGTGCGTCACCTCAAAGGACCCCAGAGACAACAGCAACCTTCTGTGTACTTCTCTGATAGGGGCCCCTTAATTAACACCATTGATGAGCTAAGCCAGCCACTGAACTGAACATGAAGTCTTTCAGCTCAGTGAGAATGCATATTTTATACAGCGGTAAAAGCCACTGTGAGAAAATTCTGTGTTATTGTCAGATTCAATACTTTGAAGTCTGTTAGAAACATGGAGACATTTTGCATTACATAACTTGCTCACCATTGGATTCTCTGTAGTGTTTTAAACAAAATAATAAATAAATCCATCGTTATGGTCTTTTAAATTTAAACTGTTGCTATGGTGGTGTCCTCCATTGAAAAAGTCCATCCCCTGCTGTCCTTTCGCATCAAAATTCAGCCACATATTTGTTTAGAGCTGCTCTGGACTGTTTTTGGACTTCTTGATCTGTGCATATTTCTCTCCTGATTCAGACAAGACAACTTATTCACTGAAAAAAACTATATTATGAATAGAGGACTAGCCTTAAATAAGCAAACTTAATGACGGATTTGTTTCTTACCAACACACGCAATTTGTCTTCTCAAGATGTTAACTGATGGACTGGAGTGGTGTGGATTATTGTGATGTTTTTATCAGCTGTGTGGACTCTCATTCTGACGGCACCCATTCACTGCAGAGCATCCACTGCTGAGCAAATGATGCAATGCTACTGTATATTTCTACAATCTGATGAAGAAACCAACTCATCTACATCTTAGATGGTCTGTGGGTGAGTGCATTTTTAGCAAATTTTCATTTTTGGGTGAACTATACCTTTAAGAAAATGTTTTAGGTTCTCTCAAACTAATACACATTTTTTTTTTCGTAATAGCAAAACAATGTAAAAAATCTGATAAATATGTATGTAGGTTAGTATGTATGCGAAGAAACGAAGAAAAAGTGTTACTTTTGTAAGTTTTGAAGAAGCGTGAAGTATTTCATCCATAGCAAGAATAGTCTGTAGTAATTATCAGGAGCTTTATATAGAAGCAAAGAAGTCTGTGCTTTGTCCTCATCTGCAGAGCTAAGTAAACAAGTATGTAGTTGTTTCCAGAGTTAGGATTTGCTTGCATACAAACAAGTTCAAACGCACATTCATCATCAATTTGTTGACTTCAGAACAGCATTTCCAGCACTAAAAGCAGATTGAACAAATTGTCAAGATGACAGTGTGTTTCAATTCTAGATGATTCCTAATATATCCATATCACAGATCTTGCATCTTGAAGCTCATTTGTCTGCTCAAAGCACTTCAACTTCTGAGCTTCGGTACAGACCGTGCATGTAAGAAGAATGCGCAACAGACAGACAGCAAAGCTTTCAAAGAGATGTGAAGGCTGAAAGAAGCAGCAATCCATAATTCATTTCAGTCCAAAGATCACCATTCCTTCCTTTCCTGTACAAATGCACAGGTCATTGATGGAGACGGCCTGTTGGACTGCAGATGTAGGCAGCTACTCATGAGAGAGTTCTGATTCAACAAAACACCTCTAAACAAACAATCTCCTTCATTAAAGGAGGACTAGACCTCATCAAAATGACTAGCTGGACATATGGACATGCCTCTTCTGCAAAACGCACAAAAATCCAATAGTCCTAGGCTCACAACTTTATGTTTATTTATATTTTTTGCATCTCCAAATGGTCAGTAACGGGCATTTTGTCTGGTGCAAGATCAGTGCACATGATGTGAAAACTGATGTGAAAAAGTTGAATGTGTCACGTTGTATTCTGGGCATGTGCGCTGTGATGGTTCATCCACAGATTATCAATGTATCTGCACTCCTGAGCTGGTTGTGTGATGCATGCGCTGGCTACTTCGACCTAAACCGTTATCTAATGCATTATGAGACCTGCCATCTACCTTTTTTCTTACTGGTGACATTCGGTTCGGATCGCGAAAGAAACTCTGATTTAACGCAGTTTGGGTCTCAAAGGATGCGCCGTATGTCTAAATGCACGGCAACAGTTGCTGAATTGTGGGTGTTGTATGATGATAACGTACGTATGCCAAATACACTCACCATCTATTGCCCTTGCTGGAAGAACCACCTCCAAACTGTGCAAAAAAACCAAAAAGAACAATCCGACAAGCAGCCTGCCAGCTATGAAGCGCAACATTATATTTCAACAGAGAAAAAAAAGGGCCAGGAACAAAAGAGCCAAATAAAACGCAAAAGCAAGGTCCGATGATCCAGTAAAGCTGCAGTCTGATCACGGCTGATGCGCCTCTCCAAATGCGCACACTGGCGCAAAAGGCTTCTTCTGGCACGCGCGATTCACGTATTCCTTGAATGCATGGCACAACCTATGGATGATATATGTCTGATACACGGCATCACCATGGAGACAGTGCGCTCAAACCATTCCTTTGTTGAGGATGACAGCCAGCGCTCCGCTCTGTGCCAATGACACCTATGAATGTGAGCCGATTCTCTCTGTTGCTGCTGGTAACACAGATTGGGCGAAATGTGTGGTCCAATCCTGAACTAGTGATGTTCGGACTCGTGATCCGGTTCACTTTTGCATCAACCGGTTCGCGATTCGGACATAGCTCTGGTTAGATCGTTTCTTGTGTGATTTGATACTGCATGGAAAGATAAAATCTTTCAATATCATGTTATAGGCTGTTCACATTATATTTTAAAAAATCAAAATAAAATAACATCTCTCCGTTTCGGGTTTTTTATTATTATTTTTATTATTATTATTATTATTATTATTACATTTTAATAGGACTGATTGTAGCTCTTATAATAAATTAATAGTAATAAAATTTACTGCACCACTCATTTAGTCAGGTCTTCCACAAAACGAGGCAATAACTAATAAGTGTCATGCTTGTATTTAATAAACAGATATATTTATCAGCATGTTTGAAGCATGGAAATGTCACTTGTGGACTTAAAAGAACCGATGAACTGATCAAATGAAACGAACTGTTCGAAAGAACCGATTCGCGAGAATGAATCAGACTTCCCAACATGAGCTCTACTGGCCGCTGTGTGACGTCAGGAGAAGAGCTCCATCCCCTTGTTAATCGATGGATAAGCGCGGAGCTTCGTAATAGGCTCGTGTGGTGTCGACAAAAGTTCTCATCCAATCAACGACGCATGCGTTGAGTCGACGCCGAGAAACACGACACCTCTTATGCATCATAAAGATGAGAGATTTATTATTGCGAAACTGACTACTTGGAGAGTTTTTAACGACGCCATTGAAGCTTTCGTCTAATTTACAAACACAAACACCAAATACTGAAAAGACTTATTTTGAGCAAAGGAATCAATATTTGTGGCCTGCTTGAACTTTTATGGAATTTTGAATTTAATGAAGCTACACTTTAACGATGGATCTTCTCGTTGTTTATTGTTAATGATGATGATAAGGACACAGTGTAAAATACAACTGTATTCCTACATGTCAGGGGAAGAATGTTTTCACAGCTGTAGCTATATTCTGTTCTCTAATTCTAAACATAACCCTAACCACAACACTCACAGAAAACTTTCTCCTTTTTACATAAAAAAACAAGTTAAATAAGTTAAACAAAACAGACTCTACAGCATCCTCTTTAGTATAGTTTAATTTCCACGTATGTTCTGATCACTGTGAGAGTGATCTAGTAATCAAGAATAATATATCAATAAAATAACATATAAACAACCTTTTTTTTTTTTAGTATGAAATCTAAATGTGAGACATATTTGAGCTGTTTATTGTTTCTCCCAGGCTATAACGGAAAAATACATCTAAACCAAAACCAAGCATAGCCTACAGTAAGACACAAATAAACACCGGGATAAACATGTGCATGGATTGAGAAACAGCCTTTATTTTGCTCAGGGCTCAAAAACAAAAAATAAAAAAATAAATACTTTGAATGACTTCCAAACAAAAAAAGGAAACACTTAGCTGGCAACATTTGGGACAATTATTCCTTTTCTCCATAAGGGCAGAACTGCTTACCATGCACTCGGAGCTCAGCTCGAATCCTGTTGTGTAACTAAATGAGTTTATCCCAGAATCTCACTGTGACCAACAGCAGTAAATAACAACTTTAAATCTGCCACACCAACAAACAGTAAAAACACAATACTGAATGACTGCAACAGGGGAAAAAATAAAATAATAATAATATCATATATATATATATATATATATATATATATATGGCACAATGCACTGTGTTAATATGAAGGATTTTTTTTTTTTTTTATAGGGTAAAAGGAAATTTAACCTTTCCTGTTTTGCTACTTTTTTTCTTACATAATGCAAAGGTGCTTAAGACTGGCCTAATTGAGGGCATTTAGAATCCAAAAACACTTCTGCATAAAAAACAGATTAATATATTTAACCTTTATTATGTTTTAGTTTCAGCAAGCAGATGGATATTTTCATATTTAGGGCATAACATTAAATATGCCAAGGAAAATTGCATGTAAATAACATTCTTTGAATCTTTGCCTGTGCTTGGAAGTATAAGTCTGGGTGTCAACTAATACTTTGTAGCCTTGAAATGCCTTAATATGGCATTTTATGTTCGTTTCCCCCACAGTGCATCAAATGAACATTATTAATAAGCAGTCACACAGGAAAATTATGTGCTGTGAATTCCAACAAACGTGAAAGCTATGAAATGTTTTCAGTGGTTTATTTGAGTGAAATACTCTAGAGAAGAATGTTGCATATAGTTTTAGTGGGCTTTCACAGCAAAATCTCATCAATTATGGATTTTCAAATATGTTATGTGATAAGACCAGTACGGTGCAATAATGTGGCAATGTCAGTTTATTATAATAGAGTGAAAAGGTTGCAATGGAAAGAAATGAAACTTCCAAAAACGTGATTTCAAATATTAACATATAGCATTATACATTTACATTTTTTTAAACGTTCAAATTATGAAAAATAGAAAAATAAATGAGAGCAAATTAATTGTTTGCTGTTATTGTCTGCTGTTATTTAAAGATGTCTTGGGCTTAGTGCCTTTATGTAAACATGTAAAACAGGAATATTAACCATAACCATAAAAGGCGGCTACAAAATGATTTGAAAGGTTTTCCAGTGTGCAGATTTCTAACACACATTTACTGGAAAGGGACAAATTTGTTCTTTGAAGCACAAACTCTTTTGTACCTTTCTTTCTGAGAGTGCATGAGTCAGATTACATAAGAACCATCAACATTAAGCCATTAGAAATCATTTGAAGCACATCGGTGAAAAATGATATGTAGCACGGTATGAAGTTTCTGCATTCATTTCTGCACAGTAACATGTGTCTGATTCCCCAGGACTCGTCCTCACTGCCCCCTGCTCATGACCGGACCACTGAGCGATGCTTCATCAGAAAGTGGAGAGTGAGGAACCATCACAAATGAAAACAACCACTTGTTACAATGTTATAACCTTGGACCTTTCCTCATTATTCTTTATTTATTTACTCATTCATTCATACATATAACTGTTGGTCCTCAAATCTGAGTGTGCTCCATACAGTGTACCTGAAATACAGTGTAACAGCACTGGGGTGTTTCACTGTTTGTATCACTTTTCTGTCATCGCAACATTCCAGACATTCATCCTGAAACACTCACTCATTTTCATTCACAGCCTTAATGAATGGCAGTTATGGTGAAGAAGGGAATGCAAAATAGTGAGCAAATTTGCACTCTGGCATAAATACTGGGCAAGACGAACAGCTTGAGATACAGCTGTCTCATAAATGTATTTTATCATACATGTGACTTACCTTAAAAAGTGCCATGTCATCTGAATCAGCATATTCTCTTAAGTCGATTTATAACATTTACTCAAAACATTCACTTAAATGCTAATATTGTAGTGCGACTATAATCTAGTACATTCTGTAATACAATAAATTTCAATATTATACATTAGAATTAGCTGAATCTTAATCCAGTGAAAATCCAGTCCTTAATTGCATACTAAAATTTGGGACGAACATTTGAGATGTTTTTTGTTAAAAAATAATCAGTATTTTCGTACCATTTTACAGGCATATAGTTCATAGCGCTGTTATGAGTACACTGTGTTCTATCGCCCTTATTTGACTACAAACTGTGAGATGTTTCAGGCATGACAAAATGCACAATGCACTCTTTGTCTCAACAACTTTAAACTCCCTCGGAGTTGTTGTTTTTGGAAAGTGCTACCTGTCTCCCTGAGTTAGGCTTTTGTGAGTCCTTGTCAAAACAGGATGAAGGGTCGACAAGATCAACAAAAAGTGAGGAAGTGCCTTTGAAGTCAGTTCAATGTTAATGACCCTTTAAAAAAATTATAAAATAAACTGTTGTAATCGTTGCAGGCCTGTGTTATGTGATCTTCACCTATTATACAGCAATGAAATAAACATCTGTATAAAGGTAGGTTTTACTTCTTAAGTGTTATATAACTGTCTGAACCTCTGGAATATATCTTGTTATGGTATTGGTGTGAAACTCATAGTATCTGATACTGCCACCCAGTGGATAGAGGAGGTAAAGCCAAGCTAAAGTGTCAAGCTGCCTGCGGGAAAGCAATGCAGCCTGTTTACCAGACCAGTGCCAAGAACCCCAAAAGGGGGTTGCATTAGTCTACCACTAAACATTGCTTAGGTTTGCTTTTGAGTGTCAGGCATATCAGTATAAGCCCTGCTGAAAAATCCTGCATTGCCGGTCACCAGTCAAGAACCCACGGTGACGCGGGTGTCACAAACAATGGTGATTATCTGGAAAGGTCCTTTTAAAGCATTATCCCTCACTTTCAACTCAGGAAGTCCCCAAGTGACATATAATGAACACCCAGGTTCAGTCATGTGACAATGTGTGCAGACTAAATCTACATGCATATTTAACATGTTGACCTCCAGTGTGAGGTAGTTATTTATTTTTATTCAGTCTGCACATTTTCAAGTTGTGAAAAAAATACCTGAAATGTAGAATTTTGATATGTTACAAAAGAGTTGTTGTAAAATGTAATGGTCACAGTTATGTGGTTTTGAAATATGTTGTGGAAAAGCAAAAAAAACTGATAAAATGTACTTTTCTTCTCTGAGAAATAAACACCCAATGTAACATATATGCAACATTAGAAATTTATCATAAACGCCCAATGTCATATATATGTAACATTACAGATCTTTCACAAGGAGGGGTTGTATTTCAAAAACAACTGCAGAAACATGTTATAAGAGGTCCATTTGGTCTGTTTTATATGCCCCATAATTTTCTTATACGTAGAAATTGATCTGGGTTCTTATGGGATAAGATGTGCAGGCCGGGACAAGCACGGGAGGAAGCGGACATGAGCTGGTGGACGAGCATAAGGTATGTTTTGCAGTTTGGGATGCTGGTATATTGGTGAACCAGCATGTGTTTGTGTGCGCTGGTATGATTCCAACAAAACTTGCATACGGGTTATATAGAACATTTCTTATTGTGTGTTTGAAGTTAGATAAAGCCCAAGACAATTTTCCAAATTAATTTTAATAAATTATTTAATTAAGAAATATGCGTGTTGCTGATTACATGCTTACACAGTAAAATGCTATTAAACTGTTGAACAAACACTGCTCAGTTTTCATATGGTCCCAATATATAGAAAATAAAAGTAACACCGAAACAGTGTTGTAGTTAGTGAAATAAAGTAGATTCAGGCTACAAGTGATGATTGACTCTTAGTGATAACAACTACGGTTGACGAACAGAATCACTGAAGATCAGAGGAAAACAGAAAATAAGAGCAGAGATGAGCAGAAATACAACTGACTTACAGCCACACAGCCTTTTATGAAATTAACAATGATATCTCACCAGAGGATGCTTAAACAATTCCCAAAACAGCATTAATTACACGTTATTATTAACTGTACCATCAAAAGAGCTTATAATTATGATTTTATTTGGCATTTTTATTGGTTTTCATATCACTAAATGTTTTGTTTTGCCATGTACACAAGCTATTTTAAATATACTTTAAATACACTTTAAATATAGTTTTCCTTTACACCATTTATCTGCTAAATATAGAAATATGCGAGCAAAAACAGTGCTTGTCCCCAAAACCCTGCTTGCAAATAGACAAGTGGCCTACCCTGCAAACAAGCCTGCGGTGGCCCTTTACGGGCCCCCAGCTGGCTGCTCATTGGCAAAACGTTGGCCTCTTAGTGCTGGCCCTGCATGGGCAGCCCTCACTAGGCCCACACAGGGCCCGCGCTTTTAATCAACAACAATACATCTGTTTCACTATCAATACTTTTCAGCTACTGTAACTTAAGTCTTTGGGAAAAACAGTTATTATACATCTGAAATGGATGCAGTCATCACATAACTAATGACTGTATTGTCAAAATTGTACAGTAGTCTAAGGGATTTCAAATCAATTGATTAAATACAAAATAGAAAACATTCAATTCAGGTTAATACAGCTACATATAGCCAAAAAATGTAAATACATAAAAGAACAAAAAAACTAAAAGGAAGCAAACAAAGCAATGTAAGATTTCGTCATGTGAAAGTTGATGTGTGCAAAAGTGTTATCTGTAGTGCATGAATGTCCAAACACTGTCCATAGCTGAAGTTACTAGGGCTGGGCGATATATCGCATGCGAAATGCATGCGTATCTTGTCAGTGAAGCCGGTTCCTTGATTAGTGGTAAATCTCCATCACCTGTCTTCAAATGGAGCGGCATTTCATACACAGAGCCGTAGTTCACTGACAAGCTGCGCAATATCGCGTTCATTATCGCAGAATCGCCTTCGATAATGAACGCGATATTGCGTAGCTTGTCAGTGATCTACGGCTCTGTGTATTAAATGCCGCTCCATTTGAAGACAGGTGATGGAGATTTACCACTAACCAAGGAACCGGCTTCACTGACGAGATGCGCATGCATTTCGCATGCGATATATCGCCCAGCCCTAGAAGTTACTGATAGAAAATGAATAATCCAAACTCTTGTAATGAAAACATGCCACAGCTCTCAAACACTAGACTCTTCCTAACCAGGAACAGTCAAAAATAGTCCAGACTATGGTCTCACGTCGAAAATAACTTTAAATCCATACTCAAACTGGACCATGATGTGGTGACCTCACCAATAAGGAGTCCTTCTAAAATGCATACAAATACACTGCCTTAAACTCTTAGCATCAATCCAAACATAGGTCATACATACATGCAACATCTCTGCAAAAAAACATAAACTCTTTACTTTAGACTGGGCTTGAAATGACCCATTTCCCAACCAGGACACAGCACAATGTACTCAGCAGGTGAGCCATGCTGGCTACTGCTGCTTGTTATTGCTACTCCCTCTACCCACATGGCTTTACATAAGGAAACCTAAAACACCCTAGCACCCCTAGTGGTAAGGGAAAAAACTGCCCACAAAATTATTATTAACAGGCTCATGTCTGTTGCACCTCAAATATGACTCGTGACGTGAGACCCACTTTACTGCAGAGTTTAGTTCCAACTTTTATCAAACTCACCCAACTGTGATTTTCTAATGATCCTAAAGACATTGATTAGCATGCTCAGGTGTGTTTGATTAAGGTTAGAACTAAACTCTGCAGGAAAGTGTATCTCGTGAGCCAGATTTGTGGATCACTGGCCTATTTGAAACAACAGGTTCTGAAAAGGTGTCTTTTGGTTTGAACCATTCTATTTCAATTGAGTGGCTAAAGAATGGCCAGTCAATGTTGTTTGTATTCTCCTAGTTGCATTACAGGGCTGCCTACACAAAAACCTGCATGGGCCCAAAGGTACAAAAGTTGCTCTGGGCCCAAACGGGCTGGCCCACACTGGGCCATCATTGGATTAATGTGGCCAGTCCCATAGTATGGGCTGTTCACAGAGAGCCCACAGTGAGCCCAAAGCTGTGGGCTTCGCCTGGGCAAGCCTGCACTAGGCCTGATTAGGTTTGGTGCGGGCTGGCCCCAGTCCTCTGTGCCCGCAAAAAGCCAGCATGGGTCCAGCAGGTGCATGTTTGCAGGGTATTCACACTCAACCCCACAAAACCATGCTGATGAACCAGCTTCACCAGCTCCATTTTGCATGAAAACTTCATAGATATGTTGGTCCACCAGGTAGACCAGCACTATACCAGCATTATGTCAGCATAAACCAACCCGGACCAACACTAACCAGCATAAACCAGCTTGGATCAGCATGCAAGTCATGCTGGTTTATGCTGGATTATTTTTTTTAGCAGGGAGGTCCTCTGTTTTGGGCTGCCCCTCTCACCTTGCACCTTCATGAAAGTCACAGATGTTTCCCTTGCCCTGCTAAGGGAAGTGGGCATTAACATCTTCAATCATCTTGCAACTGGCTGATTCTAGCTCACTCTCAAGATTTATTGTGTGTGCACAGGGTCCTTGTGCTTAGACACGTCACCCGGTTGGGGCTTTAGGTCAAATGGGAAAAGAGCAAGCTCTCCCCAGTGCTGAGCTTTTCTGTTCTCGGGATGAAGTTGGACTCAGTCACCATGCAGCACGTCTCATGAACAAGCGCGCACAGTCAGTGTTGAACTGCCATGCATATGAGACTGCTTCAGCACTGGCTTCAGACTCAAGCACTGAGATGGGCATGGTGCTGTGGCACACATTGCATCACACTTATCTGTCGCCATATGTTCAGCCCTCTGAAAGACCTTGCATTTCTACAGGCAGAGAACCATTTGAGCAAGAATCCAAGCATGTTGTTGTCACAAGAGACACATCCAAGACAGACAGGGGTGTCATATGCAAAGGGGCACACAGGCCCGGGCTCCTGGACAGGACCTCCGCTGTGCTGATGCACCAATTACCTTAGGTTGCTACAGTATTGCTGGCCCTGCTGAGGTTTCGACCATTGATCCAGGGCAAGCGCGTATTGGTCCTGATGGACAACTGAGTGACAGTTGTGTATATATAAATATATACACTGGTCCTGCTGGTATTGCACTCTTAAAAATAAAGGTTCTTTATTGGCATCAATGGTTCTATGAAGAACCTTGAACATCAATGAAATGCAGAAAAGGTTCTTTATAGTTGAAAAAAGGTTCTTTAGATTTTTAAAATGTTCTTCAAAATTATTCTTTTAGGAATTGTTCATTGGATGGTTCTTTTGGGAACCAAAAATGGTTCTTCTATGGTATCACTGCAAAAACACCTTTTTGGAACCTTTATTTTTAAGAGTGTGGCCCACCCAGACGTGGTAGTCTGAGCTCATGCTCAGTGATGGGCTCCAATTTGGCACCCGTGCCCAATACTCTGGAACCTCCACATCTGGCCCCTGGCCACTATCACTCAGGCAAGAGTGCCCTCTAAGAGGTGGGTGCATCATTTGAAGTTCGCTAACGGCGTATTCGAGTCCTGCAGGAGAAGTTGGAGGGACAACTGTCCCCCTGCCCCTTGAAGAATAAGTTGATATCATTACTTGCATACCCTGAAAGTTACCTCCGCTGAATTTATCTGCTTACTTACCCTTACACATACCCGGGTATATCACATAACCTGCTTTCTGGAATATACCCCCCAGATCACAACCTATGCCACTCTACAACTGTCTACACGTCCTCTTGTGTTCCACATGGACTGCTTCAGTACATCAGAAACAAGTCTTCAAGACACTTGTTATTAAAGGGGTCATCGGATGCCCATTTTCCACAAGTTGATATGATTCTTTTGGGTCTTAATGAAAAGTCTATAACATACTTTGGTTAAAATTTCTCAATAGTAGTTTAAAAACCTGTAGTTTAAAATAGTAGTTTTTTACCCTGTCAAAATCAGCTCTGTGTTCAGCAAGCTGTTTTTTAGTCCGTGTCGCTTTAAATGTTAATGAGCTCTGCTCGCCCTGCCCCTCTCTTCCGTGGAGTGAAGAGCAGACTGTAAACTTCAGCCGAGAAATTGGCAAACTAGCACATTATTAGGAAAGGCGATTTGCAAAGATTCATGAAAACACTTATACTCACTTCTTCTGTAGATGAAGCTGGATCACGAATGATTCGCGCGAACATGTAGACGCATTTAGGCAGATCAGGGATCGGCGCATTCCCTTCAAAACGAAAGTAACGTTAATCCTCTGCGTCTTCAGCGGCTCAGATGTCGAGAGTAAATTACGACTGCTATATTCACAACTACATCCAACAACCAAACACCTCAATCGCTTAATTGGAGACATTCTTGTCTTCCTCTGCACCGGAGTCAACACAATGGCGAACGGATGACAGCTCACTCAGGGCGGGTCTAAGGTAAGAAGGTCTTGTCAATCAACTATCGTGGGAGGGGCCTGTACAGAACTAAGTCATTCTGACAGGAATCTCAGAACAGCCTGATTTGAGAAAGGGGATTTAAAAAAAAAACACTGGGTGGATTTTTATCATTATAGGATAGATGTGCACACACACTTCCAACACACATTTATGTTCAAACAACTTGTAAAGTGAATTTTGCATCCGATGACCCCTTTAATGTTTAAGTGGACTGTTTAAAATGCTTAGCTAGTTCACCGGTGTAGCCTGGGTTCTCCAAAAGGTTTTTTTCTCCTGTTACCACCAAATATTTTTTTTTTGTTCCTTGCCACAATTTCCTCTGACTTGCTTACTGGGGATTAAATCATTATGAGTTGACTTTCTAGCAACTCCTTGTTTAAAATACTTATAAAATACTATATAAAATATTGGTGATATGACCAATACCTAGGCTTTTCCACGATATAATACATAAGTCATAGTTGATTTAAAAACCTTTCTCATGATATAGAAAGACGGAACACTTTGCAGCATGGTTACCCTAAATAATTTCAAAGTTTTAGCTTGGGCACCAGACAAGCACCAGATATAGAAGTGGGGTAATCTTAATTTGTGAATGGCTAATAAAAAATAAAAAAATTCAGACAGTTCGATCTATCTATCTATCTAATTTATTTAAGACTGGTAAAGTATTATTTTTGTGAATTCCTCACATCTTCCTAATCATTCCCCACATCTCACTAGAATCTATAAATCTACATATAGTTTTACAAAACTCTTTCCAAAACAAATTTCTTTTTACAAATCATATTACTCTTCTTACTTAACCATTCCAGAAAGACGGCAAACTGTTGTTTTGTTAAACAAATGAAATCCAGTTTTTACAGGGTAGCTGTTGTTAGTGCTGTCTTCCTTGATTTTTAAAAGAAGGCTTTTGATACCGTTAATGATAAAGAGACTGTACAATTGTTGTCCCACAGGTACCATTCCTTGGACCGGCCAACTCTATTTGGTTTATATATTAATGATTCACTCTAGGTTTGTCCAGAGGTTCAGATTCAAATGCAAATGATACAGTTACTTACTGTATACTCATTTTAAGACAAAAGAACAAATTTATATCGAACTTACTGCAGCATTGAACAAAGCATTACATTAGATTGTCGTTTTCTTAATGTGAGCATGCACTTTTTCGTGAGAAAGTACTTTCACACATGAGATATCCTATTTAAAGCAGAGGCAATAAATATTGCTGAGCACTTTAATATGTAGGTACTGTATGATTATAGATTCTATGATGGTGCAATCTTAATTATATTTGGCTGCTGTTAAATTTTATGCTCACAGAAAACAAAAGTACAAATGCTGTGTCACATACAGACTTAAACTGAAATGACCAAGCAATAAGGTTAAAAAAAAGTTTAAACAAGGTGTTTATTAACAACTTTACATTAGGAGAGCAATCAATGACCATGTAAGTATGATACTGCAAATCACATGGTTAATATAGAGTTTTTTGTTGACAGATCTGGAGGAGCACACACACGTGCATGCAGATGAATGACTTGAGGTTTGTTGATGACTGAGATGACTAAAGATCAACTTTTTTAATGTATTGTACTGGTTTACTTTTTATATAACATCATCCTGCAGAAAGACTGAAGATCAAAATAGACTAAATTAGCTTTATAGCTAACACTTGCGTGGTCCTGTCATAGTCACCAGCTCAGTCACCGTCAAACACTGCATTTCCCATCATCCCTCCTTCTGTTCACCTGCACGCTTTCAGCAATCACTCGCACCTGTTATCCGTTAGCCTCATTAACAGCATCTCATAAAAGCACACACCTCACACCAGTTCAGCATCCAGCCTCGTTTCTACAAAGTGGAGTATGTATCTATGATATTCTCCAAATATTACTCCAGCATTTGTTCGTATTATGTCTCCCTGTTGTTCCTGTGTGTATCACTTACCAAAGCTATGAGGTGTGTGCATCTATCCTGCCGTCCGTCTTCCATCCATGATCTTCTGCTGCCTGTAAGACTTGAAAATTATCATTACCAAGTTTGACTTTGCTCCAGAAGTCTCATTCATCTATCCACTTATCTGCCATTTCCTGTTGCTCAGTTACTGTCAATAAATCTCAATATTAATTGTCATTCTTCTTGTCCGAGTCCTATGACAAGTCCTTGATTTAAAAAAAATAATGTTCAGGATAAGTATACAATAATACAAATTTAGATCAAAACATGCTATTAAGTCAGCAGAACAGTAAAAAAACAAATTATTTTTAAGTATTTTTTATCAAATATTAAATTAACTGAATGGTAGTAAATACCACCAGTAAAGTGGTTCACTTTGTTAATATTAATAACTTGTGAAAATGCCATTTAGTAATAGTTTATAAACATAATGGCAAATTTTTTAAATAATTTTATGGATTTAAAAAATAATAATATCTTGTGTATGCTTACATTCACCACTAGATGTCGATGTGGAGGAGGATATTAAAGGCTCTTCCACAGAAGAGGTTGCCTTTAGCCTTTAACATCTTTCATGTTGTATCTAGAAATAGATTGAACAGATCTCTGCTAAAATAGAAGTCATTTCTGCATTGTATATTAATTTAGTTAAGAAATGGAGTTAGATCTAAGGTATAGTATTCAACTATTTTATGGAAACAAAAACAAAATAAAAACAATTCCCAGTTATATCCCAACAGTTATTATTTCTAACTCTGTAAAATGATTTAACTATATATATATATACAACTTAACTATATATATTATTTTAATTTACTGTCACTGGAAAGACTCTGATATGATATGAATGGCACAAGGCATGGGCGTAAATTCCTGAGACACATAAAATTTCTCAAGAGCAATTTATGAAATGGAGTAGGGGACACAAATAATACATCCAAATTGTACTTGTAAGGATATGTATACACAGCATTTGAACATAGCATGGAGACTGTGCTTAAATATGAGTTAGGTTAATAGATTCACCACACGGTCATATTATAATTATTAAATTATTTTGCATCCTCCACATAGAATTTGAGGTTTCATCTGGGACAGGGGACATCTCTTATTTAGATATTCAACTGCACAAACCCCACTGATCTGCCATTTAAAGGCAGGGTAGGTGATTTGGTTCAGAATCATTTCTTGTTATGCTGGTCGAAAGTCTCTTTACATCCCGATAGCAGTCACTAAGTGAAGTGCTCTAAATTTATTTATATGTAATTATATTGTCTGTGTAAGGCGTAGGACCATAAAATGTTCGTCCAATCAAAATGTTCGACCCGAAGATTATGATAGGCTGCCCTGTCTAACTGTCAAAAAATGTATTTGCATACCTCTGCACCCTGTTCGTGCAGACATGATACGTCATCTGCCTGTGCGCGTTCATGTGTTTTGGAGGAGGTGTGACTTTGCAGAATGATTATGCAGGAAGGGCGGGATCTTGCTTTTAAAAGCTAGCTTGCTATCACCAGCTTTTCAGAAATCACCTACCTACCTTTAACATCATATTGAGCAAAACCCAACACATTGGTAGATCTACAATGTTGAAAACCTAACATAATACAAAAATGTATAAGACAGTTCTACAGTAATACTGTACCATATTGAAATATATTCTGGAAAGAAAATATATACAAAAAAACAAATACAATCAAATCAATTTGATATATTGAAAACCTATACAAGGTGTTAGTTTTTCAATTTCAATACCATCTATACAAAAGGGGAGAACTTAGGAATAATTTTGTACTGTATGCAAACATGAACTATGTAACACATACTGCAGTGAATGACAGGTTTTTTTTTTTTCAGCTGCTAACACACTTTTTCAAAACTTTGCCTCCTTTTTTCAAAACTTTACACACAAATCCAAGAATTGCACACACAAAATGCCTCACATCTCTTGCAAAATGAAGCACTGCATTCAAAATATCACAAACGCATCTCAAAAGCAAACATTTTCAAACACCTTTCAAACGCCATAATATTAATTCCTGTTAGATTTTTGTGTGTTACATAGAGAATTGTGTGTTGTGTTTTGCAAAAAGTGTTTAATGAAATTGAAAACTGAGTAGTGTATGGTTCTGTAGATTTGGTGTGTGCTTCTGCTGTTTGAGTGTCAGCTTTCAGACATTGTGAGACAAGTAAAGATTTTGTGCAGTTGAAAAAAAAAACAAAAAAAACTATAAACTGTAGAGAGTAGCGTTCTTGTTTTGTCAAATAATTTTATAAAAGCATACATTGTATAATGCTACCTGTTGTTAGTGTTTGTTTTTTTTGGTCCGTGTTTTATGAGTGACAAAGTGTGTTTGTTGGTTGAAAGCCTTTGCTAGTGTTATGGAAGAATGAGTTGATTTGAGACATGTATGAAATGTTTTGGTAGTTTTAGTGCATTTTGAATGTGAAATTAACTGCTGTGCCAAGCTGATATTTGGTTAGGAGAACTGTGTGAAGAGTTTTGAAAAAAATGACTTAAGTACTGAGAAATGTGTCCTAACGACTGTAAAAAAAAACTGTAAACAATCTACCAAACAAGCTAGGCAACCTTATAATCGCTAACGTAGTCAACTCGGGGAAAAATACCATCATATTTTCATTACTAATTTTTAGTTAATTTGTAAAGTATGAAAATTAAACCATATTTAAATGCATAAAATAACTAATTTTACATTATAGCATTTATGCGCTGTTGACTTCTGCCCTTCTCACATTTATGCACATGGGGATTGAAAAGAGAACAGCCCCCTCCTTTTCCTTTGTACAGAGTTCAATTTAGGTATGATAGAACTGTTGCAATTTATTTATTTTACCACCCCAGACTGGTTGCTGGCCTCTTCCTGGCCACCCCTATGAAAACATCCTGGTTCCGCCAGTGGTTAAAGAAGCACCATTGGCTTAAGCCCAGGAGGATGCAACACTCCTTGTGGGGTGTATTTGTTTTTATAAAAATAAAAACAAAAATAATACTTTTATTCAGCAAGGACACATTACATTGATCAAATGTGACAGTAAAGACTTTATTATGATACAAAAGCTTTCTGTTTCAGTTAAATACTGTTCTTTTGAACTTTATATTCATCAAAGATTTTAAAAAAATGTACACAACTGTTTTCAACACTAATCAATATAAAATAATGAGAACAATTTCTAGAAGGATCATGTGACACTGAGGACTGCAGTAATGATGCTGAAAAGTCATCTTTGATCACAGGAATAAATTGCATTTTAAAATATATTCAAATAGAAAGCAGTTATTTTAAATTGTAAAAATATTTCAAAATATTACTGTTTTTGCTGTATTTTGGATCAAATGAATGCAGCCTTGATGAGCAGAAGAGAACATTAAAATAATCTTACCATTCTAAAACTTTTGACTGGTAGTGAATATTTAGTTTGTTAACTATAACAAACATAAGATTTTGGAATAAAACATAACTTTTTAGTCATGAATTTCAGAAGCCTGAAATGCCATAAGAGTGAAGGTGGATTGTATCAGTATAGCTTTGTCCTGTTGTGTAACGCTTAATGTAACTGCAGTAGTGCATATAGTCTACTGCAGTTTTTCTATTGGATAATCACACCATTTCAATTTAATTAATTTAATTGTGCTATCCTATTGCATTTACATTTTTATGATCAAAATAATCATTATCTTTTCATGAACTTACAAACCCAAGTTTGGTAAACCCTGCCCTTGAGTTAGAGGGTGGAATAATTTTGCAGACTCATATTGTATTTGTTTGTTTAACTAATGTCACTTTAAAATAATAAATGTTGATATCTAGTTAATTTGCACCTATTACACAGTTTTTCTTCAGGACATGTGAATCAAAATCTCATTTAATGCCTTTGGCTTTTAACTCGTCTTTCACTCTCTTTAGGTAGTCAGCGTCTGGATAGCCATAACTGTGGACAGAAAAACATACAAATACAAGAATATACTTTGATTACTGGATCACTGGTTTTGCAGAACATGATAGAAAATTGAAGGCAGATATTAAAAGCAGACTGTACCTTTCAGGCCCACCGTGTGTGTTGGTCTTATGATGAATATGATTCCAGGTGACGAGATTATCTAAATCAGAAGTTGTAGATTTCCCGACAGTAAAGATCAGTTTCTGATGAAAAGCCCTGTGCAGCAGTCCGAGCACTTCATTTCCTTCATTGTTGTCAGGCAGGTATGCATGACACTTTGCCCCATGAAAAGGCTTTCCCGGGTTTGGATGCTTACTCTAAAAATAATCATAACAAAATATGTTTTAAAAAATTACATAATTTGCATAACAATTTACATACTAATAGAAAAGTACCTACTAGGAGATCACAGATGTCTGAGAAATGTAAGGTTCAGAAATAACACTTTTTTTCTGTGATAAGTCACTCATTTTTACCTAATATTATGTTTTGTTTTGTTTTGTCTAGACACAGTATTTGGCCGTAAAAGTTTTTGAAACTTCAAATATTGTGAATAATTCTAGATAAAAGTCTGTTTTTTTTTTTTCTACTTTAATTGTGATATATTTTCAAGAATATGAGAACATATACACTGGGCCTTCGTGACCGTTTGTTTACTACAGGCAAGGGATAACGTGCAGTTAGCCAGTCATTATCGCAAAAACAAACCTGGACAGAATGCCATATTACAGTATATTAATACTGAAGGCCTCTGATGTTATTTTAATACAACTGATAACTGAGACACAAGATGCCGGCAGTTGTGTTTGTATGAAATGAGTAAGTCTGTGGTGTGATATGAGAGACATTTAATGTAGAGCCAGTTTTAGTTATGAGGGATTAGTTATAAGAGGTCTTTTAGCCTACACACAATAGCCTACAGCAGGGCTGTGCAATTACTCGAATTCGATTATCATGCGCATCTCGTCACTAAAGCCAGTTTCATGATTAGCAGTAAATCGCCATCACCTGCTTTCAGATGGAGACAAGCTATGCTAGGTGATTCGTCTTCAATTATGAATGCGATATTGCCTAGCTTCCCAGCAGGCACCAGACGTCTATGTAGACATCGGACAGACGTTGCATTTTGGTTGAAAATGAAAATTTTGAAAATGGCAATATTTGACGTTGACTTAACATTGGATTTTGGTTGCACAACCTAAAAACAACAAAATCTCAACGTCAGCTGACGTTGGTATTGGACATCAATTTAACATTGACATTAGACATTGAATTTACATTGAATTTTGGTCACCCGACGTCGCAACCGAAATTTAACCAAATATCAACGTCTTATGATGTTGTGTGCCTGTTTTGTGCCTGCTGGGTTGTTAGTGAACTACGGCTCTGTGTATTAACTGCTGCTCCATCTGAAAGCAGGTGATGGCGATTTACTGCTAATCACGAAACCGGCTTTAGTCAAGTCAAGTCAAGTCACCTTTATTTATATAGCGCTTTTACAATACAGATTGTGTCAAAGCACTTAACAGTATCAAATTGGAGGATAGAGTGTCAGTAATGTATAATGATAAGATTAAACACTCAATTTTCAGTTAAAGGCATTTCATTATTGAATTCAGAGATGTCATTGTCTAGCTCAGTTTAGTTTAAATAGTATCTGTGCAATCAAATCGGCGATAATCGCTAGAAATTAAGTGTCCCCAACTGAGCAAGCCAGAGGCGACAGCGGCAAGGAACCAAAACTCCTCTGAGACATAATGGAGAAAAACCTTGGGAGAAACCAGGCTCAGTCGGGGCCAGTTCTCCTCTGACCAGACGAAACCCGCAGTTCAAAAGTTTCTATTTCTATTTTAATTTTGTTGCAATTTCTAACAATAGTAGTATTATGTAGTTAGGTATTTTATTATATTTTAGTTATTTTGTTATTTTTGGTTGATATATCTGGGGATATATCTCTGGGGTCATCCGGGCGTCCTGGTCTCCGCCGACGATCAGGGCCGCAGAGCGTCACCTCCGGCGCCGACCCACCATCTGATCGGACACGGACCGAGAAACAGACTAGGAAAAAACAGACAAACATTAGCGCAGATGCCATTCAACTTACGATGTAACGAGTACATCGTGTGTTATGGGGAGTGTTCGGTTCGGTTGATCTAATTAATGCAGCCTAACAACTTTAACGGATTTGAATAATAGAAGCGTATTAATGTGTTATGTGTAAGCCAGGCTAAAGAGATGGGTCTTTAATCTAGATTTAAACTGACAGAGTGTGTCTGCCTCCCGAACAGTGTTAGGTAGACTGTTCCAGAGTTTGGGTGCTAAATAGGAAAAGGATCTGCCGCCCGCAGTCGATTTTGATATTCTAGGTATTATCAAACGGCCAGAGTTTTGAGAACGCAGCGGACGTGGAGGACTATAATGCGATAAGAGCTCGCTCAAGTACTGAGGAGCTAAACCATTCAGGGCTTTATAAGTAATTAACAAGATTTTAAAATCTATCCAATGCTTGATAGGGAGCCAGTGCAGTGTTGACAGAACCGGGCTAATATGGTCATATTTCCTGGTTCTAGTAAGGACTCTAGCTGCTGCATTTTGGACCAACTGTAGTTTGTTGATCAAGCGTGCAGAACAACCACCCAATAAAGCATTACAATAGTCTAACCTTGAGGTCATAAACGCATGAATTAACATTTCTGCATTTGACGTTGAGAGCATTGGTCGCAATTTAGATATGCTTTTGAGATGAAAAAATGCAGTTTTACAGATGCTAGAAACATGGCTTTCAAATGACAGATTGCTATCGAACAGCACACCTAGGTTCCTGACGTGGCTTTACGGACGAGATGCGCATGATAATCGAATTCGATTAATTGCACAGCCCTAGCCTACACTCAGACAGCAAGCAGTGTCGGCCCAGATCCGGCCCACATCTGGCCTGCATGGATTTCACACGGGCCAGATGTGGGCTGGATCTGGGCCAAAACTATGTTGCTGTCTGGGAGTTATATTTTAAGGATTGGAACTTTTTCATACTACAGAATCTAAACCACAAAGTCTACTTCTGGTGTCTTCTGTGTTTTCTCAAGCACAGTACAAATTACAAATTACACAAAGCATAAAGAAGAATCATATTGTTAAAAGACAGTGGATGGGCATTTTGAGGAGTGCTTTGTTAAATGGCTTATGGTAACCCAGAGTGTTTTATTTCTTAAACTGTGCATTGTTTTCTTTTCTTGCTTCCTTTCCTTGCCTCCTAGCTCTTCCCAACTATGACTCAAGGATAGGATGTAAGAAAATGACAGATGGACTGAGAAACTGAAGGATGACTTTGTAAATGGCATATTAGTGTGCTGTTGAAGTTTGGTTAATTAAGAAATTCATAATAAATATTAATACAAAAAAGCTACCCTGGTTGAATATTAAATATTTATGGTTTATCTACACTGCAAAGGTAAAATATGGACTAAAATTACTGTATTGTAATACACGAGATGGAGGTGGAGAATTTATGCATATCAGGTGTTTTGACAAAACAACTTCAACACAGGATATACTGTACCTGTTGTCTCCTCAGTTAAGCACACTTAGTAAGCCTCACAGTGTAGTTAGACAATTGAGATGTCCTTTATCATAGCAGACTTTGAACGGTTTTTGGGTCACAGGCATGAGGATCACGGAGCAATTCAAAAATTAAAAGTAACCCCACGACAGTACTTCTTTGTCTTTCACAGTGTTAGCAAGACATAATGGCATGCAGAAAAACTACATATACCTCAGACCTAAATCCCACAATAAAATACATTATTTTGTTTGTTTGTTTTGTTTTCAACAGGCTCAACAGCACAGATTTTGTCTTTTGCAACGCCTGTGTTATGTGGAATTAAACAATATGATGTGCTAAAAAGAAGGTGAATTCAGTTTCTTACCGTTTGAATACCACTGGGTATGTTGTAGGTGATTTCAATAGTGCCACAGTGTGGATATCCAGGGAGACTCAATCTGCTCATTGTTACATACATATTTCCATCCGGTTGGTTTCCCTCCAATTTCCCAAACACTTCCTTACACACAGGACAGATGGATCCCAGACTCTCCACTGACATTCTTATACATTCCTGACAGAATTCATGCCCACATTTCAGTTTTATCTTGTCAGTGAAGTTGTCCATACAAATAGGGCACGTCTCCTCTTCAGCATGAGCACCTTTACTGTCATGTTTAGAATCATTTTTTGATTGTTCATTGAAACCAGTATCTGTTTCGCCTCGCACTCTAAAGTTCACTCCCTCATCCCGTCCTGCTCCACCCACTGCTCCTGGACCATAATCAGGCGTCTGATTCAATCTGATTCCCTTTGAGTGTGGAATGTTACCTGAGTAACCAAGCAGTTTCTTCATCTTTTCATCAAACACATTCTTCTGAAGTTTGTCCTTGAATTGGCTTTCCAGTCTTGTTGTCTCTTCTTTAATGCCTTTGGCCTTTAACTCATCTTTCACTTTCCTCAGGTAGTCAGGGTCTGGATAGCCATAACTATACAATTATGAAGTACAGAGAGTGAAAAATACAACAAAGTTCAAATACAGTAATATTTTAAATGTTTGGTTTTGTAGGACATGGAGTATTGAAAGCAGATTTTAAATGAACTTATACTTTAGAGGCCCGCCAAGTGTGTTGGTCTTATGATGAATATCATTCCAGATGACAGAATTGTCTAAACCGGAAATTGTTGAAGTCCCAACGGTAAAGATCAGTTTCTGTTTAAAAGCCCTCTGCAGCAGTCCGAGCACTTCATTTCCTTCATCGTTGTCTGGCAGGTATGCATGACACTTTGCTCCATGATAAGGCTTTCCTGGGTTTGGATGCTTATTCTAAATGATCAGAAAAATTGTGTATGAGCATAACCTTTAAAAAAGGATTTACTATGGAGATCTCAGATCTGTTTGTACCTTAAAATCTGCTTGTACCTTCCCTGCCTCAAGGTGGCGAAACACTGTTCCTGGAAGTCCACTATGCCACAGATTTTTCGGTAGCTCCGTAATCTTATACACAAACGATCTAATCAAAGTCTTTGGGATTACTAAAAATTACAGGCAGGTGTCTTTTATTAAGAGTTAGAAATAAAATCAGCAGAACAGTGGTTCACCAGGAACAGAGGTGCCAAGCCTTGCCTTGTATTGTGTTTTTTTTTTTTTTTTTGTCTTTTACTTTTTTTCTTTCCTGCAGTATAACTCTTCTGTTATAAAGCCCACGTCTTCCAGTCTAGAGCCGTGATTTATTGGGAGCATACAATCTGTAGACCTTCAGCAGAGTGCTGTCATTTGGTATAGTGTGTTTTGTTTGTCTTTGTTCATCACATTCTTTAATTCAGTGGTCAATTTGATTTTATTTATTATGATATTCAAAGAAGTCAAAATTAAAGTATTAATGGGAACTGTTCCACAATACAAAAGAAGCATCTAAAGCCTTGAAAATACTTCCACTGTTTTTTATTATGTTGTCTCAAGCACAGTGTGCATGACATATTTTTTTCACCAAGAGTCAGCACAGACTGTCCACATACAGTCAAAGTTTTTCAAAAATACAGACATGTGCATCTGCGCACAGGCCTGAGTCTGTCTCCAGTAATTGCAGTATCCATTGGTGGGCAGCAAATGTCACAGATTGCTTGTTGCTTTCACAAAATAGAAGAAAGAAGGCCATGTACTCTAGTAAGGCTACATGTTTTGGCTGTCACAACATCAAGCATCAATGGCCATTTCAATTTGAATGATAAAGCCTCCATTTTGTGCCCTTCATTCAGCATATTTTAAAAGATGCATCAAGTGTATCCTTCACATCTTTAGTTTACCCAAAATCCTACGCACACATTTCAATTCATAGAAAAGCTGATGGAAATCATTTAGCATAGTGATCAACTGTTAGTTATGACATATTGGGCCCTATCATATACCCAGCGCAATGCAACGCCAGGTGTGACGCAAGTGTTTTTTTACTAGTTTCAGCCCAGTGCACTTATCATTTTCATGTCCAGCGCCACGTTGTTTAAATAGCAAATGCACTTGCGCCCATCTGTTGACCCATAGGCATGCTGGTCTGAAAACAAGGTGTGATCAGGCACATTGTTGGTGTGTTGCTTTTCGAGGCAACTGAAAACGATTGCGCCATTGACCAGCTAAAACCTGATCTAAAGTCAATGGCACAGTATTTTAAAAAATATATACAGTGTATATGTTTATAGGGAGCATTAGTAATATGCACCTATACGCTGGTGCACAACGCGTGTACACTCTGCTTATTACACACACAGAGACACGCAGCAGCACACAAACATGCCAAGTATTAAAAATGAAAGGATTACAATGTAAAAGATTGTCCTGTAGATGGTCTGCTCCTGCGCTTTAACCTTGCGCATGAGCAGATCCGTTTCCTCTCTGGAGAAACGTTCAGTCTTTGCTCTTGCAAATTCCGTCATGTAAATAGCGATTCCGCAGTGGTGCAAGCACAACTCACATTTAAAGGGAATGGGAGATGAGATTCTGATTGGTTTATTGCATGTTATGCCCAAAACACACCCATGACTCATTAAGAGAATAGGTACAACCCTTTTAGTCCATGCACCGGGCGGACCAACCATTTTTTTCCGTCGTTAAACTAGCAAAAGTGGATTCTGACATGCCCTAAGTGCACCTGTGCCATGTGCTTCAGACCATGCGCTTAGATCGTTAAAATTTGGTCGACCGATATATAGCCACGGCATTCAGCAAATACGCATTTATATGATTTAAACAGATCTTTGAATAACTAATAAACTTTTAATTTAAAAAACCTTGCAAACTTAGTCCAATCCAGTTGTGAGTTCTTGTGAAGTGTGCATTTGTATCCTGCATGATCGTGTTTACTCCGCATGTCGGTCGGTCCGTGTGAATTGAATGCGAACAGGAGGAGTGTTCAGCTTCACTGGAGACACGCGATCGACAAACTTTAAACTCGTGATTTCAAATTATGCTGCGCTTCATGCTTTTGCCCAATGTCATATTCATGTCATTTTCACTGTGTGATGTTTGTAAAATAAGTGTTACCTTGGCTTCATTTGAAAAAATATGATTCCCAATGCACACAAACTTCCCAGATTACTGAGTGCCCTGTTGGTTACAGTGTTTACTTTCTTTTTAATTATATTTTATTAAATATATATTTCTTTGTGAAAAATACTTTGTCATTTAAAGTATAAGTATGTTTATTTTACACATTTATTTTTTAATCCATTTTCAAATTATTTCAAATTTCTTAAATATGAATTAAAATAAATAAAATTATATTGGCTTTATATCGGCCACCCTGCTTTCCAAGATATCAGCATCAGCTGTCAAAACACCAATATCGGTCGACCACTAGTTAGAATAGGACCCATTAAGTCAAAGTGATGGGATACATTATCATGCTGTCCTCTGCAAGCCAGGAATATAAACACAAAGCAGCTTTAGTGTGCATTTGTCAAAAATGGTTCCAGCATATAGTTAAATGGAGTACATTCACTACAACACAGATTTCATCATCAGCTGTATTTTGTCCCTATGTAATCACAAACAATTCAATGTGTACGGAGTGTACTTAAAAAATTTTTTTTTTAAATCAGTTGTACATATTCTTACCGTTTGAATACCACTGGGTATGTTGTAGGTGATTTCAATAGTGTCACAGTGTGGATATCCAGGGAGACTCGATCTACTCTTTCTTACAGTCATTGTTCCATCCGGTTGGTTTCCCTCCAATTTCCCAAACACTTCCTTACACACAGGACAGATGGATCCCAGACTCTCCACTGACATTCTTATACATTCCTGACAGAATTCATGCCCACATTTCAGTTTTATCTTGTCAGTGAAGTTGTCCATACAAATAGGGCACGTCTCCTCTTCAGCATGAGCACCTTTACTGTCATGTTTAGAATCGTTTTTTGATTGTTCATTGAAACCAGTATCTGTTTCGCCTCGCACTCTAAAATTCACTCCCTCATCCCGTCCTGCTCCACCCACTGCTCCTGGACCATAATCAGGCATCTGATTCCATCTGAATCCTCTTGCATGAGGAATTTCCCCTGAGTAACCAATCAGTTTCTCTTGTCTTGTCATCTTATCATCAAATAGGTTCATCAGACGTTTCTCCTTAAATTTTTGTTCCAGTCTTGTTGTCTCTCTTTTAATCGTGTCTGTAAATTTCTTTGGTCCAAAGAACAGACAGTCACTGGCAGACATGGTGAACATAATCTTTTCCTTCTCTGACTGGACGGCATTAAGTGCCTCCTTCACAATATCTGAATCCACGTTATGATTAATAGCAGCATCACTAAAAGTATCCACACATCCTTTAACTAGTTTCTGAAAGTCCTCAGTGGTTTTAGACACAGAATCAGGGTTCGAGCTCTGGATATGTTTGATTGAGACTGACACTTCTGCAGAAATACAGACTCCATGCTGTTTCTCAAATTGTTTCAGTTCCTTTCTGTAAGCATGATGCATGTACCAGTATGGATAGAGGGGGACAGTGATTTCAAGGGCAGGTTTAGTGGTCTCAGTTTGATTTGGAGCACTATTAGCTGCAGCAGCGTCCTCACCTTCTTCTGATTCTGTAGAAGTCACAGGTATAGAACTGTTTACCTAAAAACATGTGATAAGATTTTATTAAAGATGTTTTTACCCACAGTTAAAATAAAATAATTACATTACCAAATGATTGCTACACATCATCATCATCATCATTATTATTATTATTATTATTATTGTTGTTGTTGTTGCAACTACTACTGTACTAACAGTTTGAACACAAGTAGTTTAGCATTTACTAGTGTAAATTGTAGGTCAGGCAGTTTTAGATGGTTATGCTCTCGGCAATCAAGACTGATGAATAAACTGATCAGATGACTGGGCCCTTTGCCATAATTCTGTACAAGTAAACACGATACCTTTGGTAATGGAAATCCGATCTTGTATGACATGGATGTCTTGCATGATGCTGTCACACATTGTGTTTCATCTGGACAAATCCATGCAGTCACTTCCTTATTTTCATGTTTAAAAATCAAAGGTATCGACCTGAGCTTTTTTAAAGCTTGTCGAGCTACATAGAAAAATAAGGAGGTTATATACAGTATATATTTCAAATGTTTAAAAATGTTTTAAAAAATAAATAAATAAATATACAGGTGCATCTAAAAAAAATTTGAATATCGTGGAAAAGTTATTTTTTTATAACTTATTTCAAAAAGTGAAACTTTGCATATATTCTAGATTCATTACAAGTAAAACATTTGAAAAGTTTTTTTAATTTTTTTATTTTTTTATTTTGATGATTAGAGCTTACAGCTCATGAAAGTTAAAAATCCAGTATCTCAAAATATTAGAATATTTACATTTCAGTTTCATTAAATGACCATCCCTACAGTATAAATTCCGGGTATCTCTTGTTCTTTGAAACCACAATAATGGGGAAGACTGCTGACTTGGCAACGGTCCAGAAGACAATCATTGAAACCCTCCACAAACAGGGTAAGTCACAGAAGTTCATTACTGAAAGGGGTGGCTGTTCACAGAGTGCTGTATCAAAGCATATTAAATGCAAAGTTGACTAGAATGAATAAATTGGGTAGGAAAAGATGCACAAGCAACAGGGATAACCGCAAGCTTGAGGATACTGTCAAGCAAAACCGATTCAAACACTTGGGAGAGCTTCACAAGGAATGGACTGAAGCTGGAGTCAGTGCATCAAGAGTCACCACGCTCAGACGTCTTCAGGAAAAGGGCTACCAAGCCACTTCTGAAAAATAAACAACATCAGAAGCATCTTACCTGGCTTAAGGAGAAAAATAACTGAACTATTGCTCAGTGGTCCAAAGTCCTCTTTTCAGATAAAAGTAAATTTTGCATTTCATTTGGAAAAATCAAGGTCTGGAGGAAGACTGGAGAGGCACATAATCCAAGCTGCTTGAAGTCCAGTGTGAAGTTTCCAAAGTCAGTGATGATTTGGGGTGCCGTGACGTCTTCTGATGTTGGTCCATTGTGTTTTATCCAGTCCAAAGTCAATGCAGCCGTCTACCAGCAGATTTTGGAGCACTTTATGCTTCCATCTGCTGACAAGCTTTATGGAGATGCTGATTTCCTTTTCCAGCAGGACTTTAGCACCTGCCCACAGTGCCAAAACCACTTCCAAGAGGTTTGCTGACTACGATATTACTGTGCTTGATTGGCCAGCCAACATGCCTGATTATTACATCCAACAACAAAACACCTCAATCGCTTAGGAGCCATTCTTGTCTACTCCTGCTCCGGGGTCGAAAAAATGGCAGACTGAATGACAGCTCACTCAGGGCGGGTCTAAGGTAAAACACTAGTGTCGATCAAAACAATAGTGGGAGGGGCCTGAGTCTGTGTGACGTCACACAAATGTGTGAGAATGGCTTGATATGAGAAAGGGGAAATGATAACGAGATAAAAAAAAACACTTGGGTGGATCTTCATCATTATAGGGTGGTTGTGTACACACACTGCCAGCACACATATCAGTTGAAACAACTTGTAAAAGTGCATGTCGCATCCGATGACCCCTTTAAAGAACTATGGCCTAATGATGAGAGATTCGGACTTGTAACCCAAAGGTCAAGGGGTTTGAGTCTTGGTACCAGCAGGGATTGAAGGTGGGGGGAGTGAATGACCAGCGCCCTCTTCCACCCTCGATACCAGGACTGAGGTGAGACCCGCAAGCAAGGCCAACTGCTTCCCGGGAGCTGCAGTAAAAGTGGCTGCCCACTGCTTTGGGCAGGGCCAGATTTACCTCTTTTCATGACATAGGCAAAACTAATTTTTACCCAGAAAAAGAACGCAATGCAACGTGCGGCTTGAGCCAGTGGAGGATATCATTCTGGTGAGTCAGTCTTTTATTACTTGCATTAGTAATTATTGTATTATTGTGACATAAACTTGATACATTTACTAGTTGGGTTTTTCCCAAAATATATTTCCAGACTAAAATGTTTGAAATCGAGTGAAACATTTTGAATATTATTGTATGTAAATTTTGTACAATGTGAGGATGTTTTTATGTTCTGTAGAATATAACACAATACGACATAAAAGTAAAATGATTGAAACATGAATGTCAGCAGAGATCAGGGCAACTAGATGAGCGCCAGAGACAGATCCTCAGTGAAGACCATGTCTCCTTGATGGCCATCGGGACAAGTGGGTGGGGGGGTTTTGTCCTGTGACCTAGTTTTCCTTGTGTTCCTGTCATTCATTAGTTAATTTGCACACCTGCCTTGCCTTTGAGTTGATTACCTTGTCTATTTCAAGCCCTCTGTGTCTTTAGTTGTTGTTCGATCTCGTCACTACTTATGGTTGTGTGTATACCCTGTTTGCTTCTATTTTTTTAATGTGTTTTGAGATTGATTTTCTTTGTGTTGTGCCCCCTCTCCCCACAAATGCTGTGACAGACAGTGGTAGAGTTTAGCTTCAACCCTAATTAAACACACCTGAATGAGCTTATCAATGTTTTCAGGATTACTAAAAAATTCCAGACAGGTGTTTTGGAGCTAGTTGAAGCTACTCTCTGCATGACACCAGCTACTAAACTAACCAAAGTGAAGTCTTAATTTTCAAATGAATTCATAAACGATTCTTATTGTGTCATCTGTAGCCAGAATATGACATGCTTTTTTCCACCACAGAAGCACTCTATTAATCTACAGTAATGATTACTATTACAATATCAAGAGCAATCATCAACAATAATAAGTGTGATGATAATTCAGCTTCAACCTCTAATAGGTTGTTTATTCATTTGTTTGAATTATGCATCTTGTGTGTAAATACATGTACATGAACAGCATTAAATAGTCTGTATAAATAAGCATAAATGCCATGAATGCAAACTTCTGTTCCACCTTTGCAGTGTAAAGATGTATTTTGTTGATGTTGAAAGAAACTGGATTGGTAACAGTCTATAGTTTTGCGACTGATCTTTTTTGTTTGTTTGTTTGTTTTTTAAATCAGGGCGAAGAACTGCAAGTACTGCCAGTGCATCAGATGGAGAGATTGAAAAGTTCATCAAACAATGGCTGCAAGGTATGCTACAAATGTTAACAGTTACCATTCATGTTATCAGTCTGAGATTGTCTGACTAACCATAAGTGTTATTGTCTGTTCCCCTTTTTGTCTCTCTTTCTGTCAGTCTGTTTCTCTGTTATATATCTCACCTGTCGATGGTGTTATCTGCACTTCTGCCCAGGATGGATCATCCATGAGTTTAATGCTGTGGACAGATGGTTTCCCTTCCAGTCTGGATAACCAGCTCTGAAGGGCTTTATGTAATCTTGCTCTCCATCTCTCTGGAAATGGTTCTGTCCAGTCCACTTTTATTTTAAATTTAGCTATATCCAGTGGTGCTGAGGGTTGTGGCATTTCATCACCAGCTGTGTAAATGTCCTGTTACAGGGAAAAATTATTAAAGCAAACTCACATGTATGAATTCCAGGATGAAGTACACAAATCAAGTGCTTGAGAGTAAAAGTACAGAAACCCTAATAAAATATTACTCCAGTAAAAGTATAAAGTACTTCTTTCAATTTTACATGAACACTCTAAAAAATAATTCAGGGGGCCTTTTGCCACAATATAAATTTCTCCTTCAAGGGAACTCACACTGAATCATCTAGTGGACACTATGGGGAATGCCATCAGGATGACTGATATTTGAAGAACGCACAGCCCGTGACATCATTAGGCTAACATGCTTTAGGCTGTCTCCCCTACATTAGGGTTTCAAGTAGATGGCCCAATGCCATTAGGAACATTGCTGTTTGAGGATAGTTGTGTTCTCAACTTGGCTGAATGGGATGTCCCTCCTTAAAATATTAGTGTTAGTTGGGTTCCCCATTTCCCCAAAGTTTTTTGTTTTTGTTTTTTTTAACTGTCTTTGGTCTGAACTAACCCTTCCCCCACCCGTCACTATTTTTGGTGCTCTTTCACCAGTGGGTATTTTGTTCTCCATAGTGTCCACTAGAGGATGTGGTGCAAATCCCCTTGAAGGGGAACGTCTCAGGTTACGCATGTAACCATGGTTCCCCAAGAGGGAACGAGACACTGCGTCCCCTTGCCATGCCTTGGTCCTGCCTGTTTCACATCTCCTTCAGACAAAGAAGTTGATGACGTGCATTACAGGTGCCCTCTTATATTCCCAGGCATCCTGCTAATGACATCACAGGCTGTGCAGTCCAATGGATTGTAGTGTTTTCACACATGCTTCAGACACTGGTCATGTTGATGGCATGGGGAACCATGGTTACGTACGTAACCCGAGACGTAAATTAATAAATACCTGTTATAATAAAAGTTATTTTATGAGTTTAAATGTTATTTTATGCTAGTGTTTAA
Organism: Onychostoma macrolepis; assembly: GCF_012432095.1. NCBI lineage: Eukaryota > Metazoa > Chordata > Actinopteri > Cypriniformes > Cyprinidae > Onychostoma > Onychostoma macrolepis. Next base: position 5,024,645 of record NC_081165.1, read on the forward strand.
TGTTGTTATGTTTGACATTCAAAAGAGTTTCTGTTATGTTTAAGTTTTGTGGTTAAAAGTACAAAAGTATTTTATCTTGAACTTCTATACTTTTATATTTAACAAATTTATAGGTAACACTTTATTTCGATAGTCCACTTTAGACATTCTACTAACAGTAAGTAACTTTGCAACTACTGTACATGTCAACTAGCAGTCATTAGAGTATTAGAAGGCTGTCTGCTTAATATCTTCTAACACTTTATTTTGATGGGTCCACAATATACAACATACTGAGTATTAGAAACTTTGCAAGTATATGTCAACTTATTCTACTAACCCTAAACCTACCCTAACAGTCTACTCTGAGAGTTAGTAATTAATGAGAATTAGTTGACATGTAGTTGCAAATTAATGAGAATTAGTTGACATGTAGTTGACGTGTAGTTACAAAGTTACTTATAGTTAGTAGAATGTCTAAAGTGGACTATCGAAATAAAGTGTAACCAATTTATATTAGCTTTTATTTAACCCTACTGCTCAAAGGGGTGCTTGTCATACACTATCAAAACATTAAATATATTAAAATATGTATTTGTGTTATGGATATTTCAAGTGTGCAAATACGTGGGTGAAAAAATTAGGAAAAAACTAAATGTGCTTTAAACAATATCAGATGTCTATGGAAGCCCGTTTCCGCCACTGAATTTAAAAAAAAAAAAAAAGTTATTGCGACTTTTTATCTCACAATTCTGTGACAAATCTCAAACCTCACATAGGACAAAATGTGTAAGAAGAACATGCAAACATACTAAGATTGTGAGAGATTTGGCTGTCCGGATGGAATTAATGTTGTATGTTTTTTGGGGTTTTTTTATGTGTTGATGTGCAGCGGTTCTCTTATCCAACACAAATTTCTCCTAAGGGAGACTAAATAAATACTACCTTGACCTTCCGTTTTTGCCTAAAACCACTTTCAAGCATTTCATTAAGCAGGCTTAAACATCTCACCCTTTTACAGCAGATTTAGTTCACAAACAACTGACAGTCCTAACAGTGACCTAAATATGATTTTCATTTACAGTAATAAATCCTAAAATTCAGCATTAGTAACTTACTTTTTGCGCCATCAGTCGCACACACTCAAGCTCAGAGGATTTCCCATTCTTGGCTCATTTTAACTCTGTCTTGTTAATCCACCAAACTGAATTGACTCGCTCTGATCATTTGAATCAGTGAGTTGTTGACTCGAGAACAGCTGCAATTTTATCAGTCCAATTTGTGAATGAATCTCAGTGCGATTTGCAAACCGATTTTCAACAGGTTCACTGAATCAGCTCATTCACGAATCGGACACCGCTATCGTGACTCAGTTCAAAATAACAAGGAATGTACATGTTTTTAAGAAATGCAGTGGAGTAAAAAGTATGATGTTGTGCTTTGGAATGTAGTGGAGTATAAGTAAAAATTTCTCAAAATAAAACTATTTTATGCAGAAGAGCAGCAAGTGCAGACTATAAACTACACCAGGGTCAGACACAGTAGTCCATCCTCAACTCTTAAAATACTGAGGGAGGGAATGAGTTTGAACTCTAAACTGTGAATAGGAAGACTATAACAGATAAACACCAGACAACAGATATAAAGATTGGGAGCAAAAAAATGTAAAATAATAATATTTTATATGTATTCTAATTAAAAAATTAAAAAATAATAGGCTCAGTATGTTTTGGCATTTAATTGTTCATGAATATGAAATTACTGATATTCTGGTATGATAATGGCCCTGTGGCTCAAGCTCTAGTTATTAGTCAGTACCTCTTCTGACTGTAAGTGTGTTCGATCCATTGTGATGTCATCCAGAGGTGGGCTGGGTCCTAACATTCAAAAACAAAAACCATAATGAAACATAACAATAAAATATAATACATATAAATATCTTTATATAGTTCAAATCAATATGTCTGGATAAGAGTTTATTGTTCAGTTAACCCTACGTTTTATTTAAGCTTTTAATGGACAGGACAGTGGACAGAGACAAGGAATGAGATCAGGGCATGAAGCAGACCGGACTTGAACCTGCAAACTTATGGGAGCAGTACAGGTCAATCCAAAGGGATTTGTATGTATTTTTACATAAAGTGTGGTTCTACCAAACATACCTTACATTTCCTTACATTTGCATAGACACTGAAACGTACAATACTGACATACTGACAGCATCCAAACGTACAATGTTGACATTTTGACAACATCAAAAATGTAAAATATTAATGTACGAACAACTTTTCAGTTGAATATTGAAATTATGACATTAACGTTTTGATTGAATTGTTAATTTGTCATATCAATGCCATTATGTTTCCAAATGCTTTTATTAAATGAAGTTTACTCATTTAATTAATTTAAAATAATAAACTTTTGTTCTGCTCTCTGTAACTTTAGCTGCCAATTTGTTTAATTTTTTTTCAGCGTGTGTGTACTTTTAAATCCTGGGTCAAATATCATATATACAAATCACAAAATGGAAGCTAAATGTACTAACACAACCATTTTGTAACGGTACCGAATAGTGCATATTTTGGGTGAGAATAATTTTCATGAATCAACTAATTACATCTAACTCATCAATTTAATTGACTATACCTCCATTCTACGAGGCAATTTTACCAACACCACAAGCACAAACACAATGTGGGAAGGACCTTAGAAACACATAATAATCTTACAGTTAATTGATGTGTCAGTTCTACACAACAATTATATCTTACCAAACTAATACAAATAACTTGTATAAAAACTCAAGTCTCAGTGATGCTTTGATAATATTATCTATAATCGTTAATCTCTTACGTTATATGCGATTCATTAATGAATTCTAACTGTTACTTACATAGTCATCATCAACATCTACTGGCTAACATCCTAAAAGCAAACTTTGGATTTAAATAAATGAATAAAGTAAAACTTTTTTTATTAATACGCAGTATTGTTAAATGCTCCAAAAACAAATTGTTACTTTTGAAATATGAGATAAAGTAAGATAAAAATCCTGTTCAGCACCAGCAGCGAGAGGACAAATAAGATTGTGGAGAACATTAGACAGTTTTCTTAAAGGACTCGTGAAATTGGGAATTAGGTTAGTCCTGTTATTTTTTACATATAACTGTAACATGGCTGACGAGACGCGAGACGTGCGGATCCATGTGCAAGCTTTTATTTAAAGGCATGGTCATAAATACAGGCAGGGTCGAAACAATGGCAAACAGGTATGGCAGGGACAAGACAGAGTAATCCTAGGGCAAGCGAAGGTCGACGATCGACAACCAGTATCCAGAGGGGCTAGGCAGAGAGATAATCCAGGTAAAACGGGCTAGAGTCCAATAGGGGTGCAAACAGTGTCCAAACGGCAAGGCAAGGGTTAATCCAGGGAACACGGGCTAGAAACAAACACGGGAAAAACAGGCAGGGCAAAACTAGGAAAACTAACAGGGGCTCAGTAGAGTAGCTACGGCTATGAGAGCGGTAAACGCATACAATACTCGGCAGAGAGGCAGAGAAAGTCCAAGGCTTATAAAGCGTGTGATCAGTATGTGCGTGGGATCAGGTGTGCGTGTGATTAGTGCAATGAGTGATTGGTGACAGCTGTGATCAGTGTTGGATGATGGGAAATTAAGTCCAGTGTTATGTATGGTGTGAAGTCCATGTGGTGAGCGAGTGACCTCTGGTGGAGGGTGAATGGAAGTGCCGACTGGATTTGTGACAGAGCCCCCCCCCCTAAGAGCGGCTTCCAGACGCTCCACACAGTCTATAATCCAGGAGGGAGGTGGAGCGGAGGCGGAACAGGGGGAGGGATGGAGGGCCAGGTCCTTGTGGAAGCGGAGTGATCTGGGACCGAGGTAGAGCAGGAAGCCAGGGCGGAGCAGGCGGGACTGGAGCCCACCAGGGCGGACCAGAAGATCTCCACGGCAGTGCAGAAGACCACCAGAGCCAGACAGCAGACCACCACGGCGGCGCAGATAGAGCAGGAGCCCACCAGGGCGGTGCAGAAAACCACCAGAGCCAGATAGTGGACCACCACAGCGGAGCGGGTGGAACAGGTGGAGCAGAAGACCAGAGCGGAGCAGACGGACCCGAAGACCACCACGGTAGAGCAGATAGAGCAGGAGCCCACCACGACGGATCAGGAACCCACAGCAGAGCCTGGGAACTAGGGAGAATGGAGACACAAGGAGGAGACAGAACATGCACAGACACAAGGACTGAGGTAGGGAACATAGGAAGTTTATAATTAGTCTCCATAGCTGTGACAGGATAGAACGAGAGTTCACTGACGGCCTCCATAGCCGTGGCAGGACAGAACGAGAGTTCATTGACGGCCTCCATAGCCGTGACAGAACAGAACGAGAGTTCATTGACGGCCTCCATAGCCGTGACAGAACAGAACGAGAGTTCATTGACGGCCTCCTTAGCCGTGACAGGACAGAACGAGAGTTCACTGACGGCCTCCATAGCCGTGACAGAACAGAACGTGAGTTCAGGGACAGCCCTTCTGGCTGCGACAGGACAGGACGAGAGTTCATTGACGGCCTCCCTAGCCGTGACAGGACAGAACGAGAGTTCATTGACAGCCCTTCTGGCTGCGACAGGACAGGCAGAGCATTCACAGACAGCCTCCATAGCCGTGACAGGGCAGGACGAGAGTTCAGGGACGGCCTCCTTGGCCGAAACAGGACAGGATGAGGAATCAAGGACGGCCTCTGTGGCCGTGGCAGAGCAAGACGAGAGTTGGTGAGTGGATGCCACAGACACCTCCGGAGGTTCTGCAGCGGTTGCCGCCACCTCTGGAGGTTCTACAGCGGTAACGGTCTCCTCGACCGCAACTCGACAGACCGAGAGAACATTGCAGGGCGCCACCACCATACCAGGGGCTGAGGCGAGCCCCGCCGCTTCTGGAGGTTCTGCAGCGTGTGCCGCCACCTCGGGCAGTTCTGCGGTGGTGTACGCAGCCCAAACGCAACACAAAGCGATTCCCATCAGGGGAAGTGCCTCGGACAGGGGAATATGCATAATAACAGGAGGGTTAGTGTGAGTTGGTTTGGGGATACCAGCAGTGCGTGCAGACACCAGCGGTACATCCCTCAAACTAGACATCAAATTGGGATAGTGGAAGACTGACCTTGATAATCTGGGTGTGTCAGCCCGGACATGAAGTGACTCTGGAAGGTCAGCCGTGATGGGCTGCGACTCTGGAAGGTCAGCCGTGACGGGCTGCGACTCTGGAAGGTCAGCCGTGACGTGAACAGCTGAGACGTGCTGCTGTGACTCTGGACGAGCAGCTGTGACGTGCTGCTGTGACTCTGGACGAGCAGCCGTGGCGTGCTGCTGTGACTCTGGACGAGCAGCCGTGGCGTGCTGCTGTGACTCTGGACGAGCAGCCGTGACGCGTGCTGCTGTGACTCTGGACGAGCAGCCGTGGCGTGAACAGCTGAGACGTGCTGCTGTGACCCTGGGCGAGCAGCCGTGGCGTGCTGCTGTGACTCTGGACGAGCAGCCGTGACGTGCTGCTGTGACTCTGGACGAGCAGCCGTGACGTGCTGCTGTGACTCTGGACGAGCAGCCGTGACGTGCTGCTGTGACTCTGGACGAGCAGCCGTGACGTGCTGCTGTGACTCTGGACGAGCAGCCGTGGCGTGCTGCTGTGACTTCTGGACGAGCAGCCGTGGCGTGCTGCTGTGACTCTGGGCGAGCAGCGTGGCGTGCTGCTGTGACTCTGGGCGAGCAGCCGTGGCGTGCTGCTGTGACTCTGGGCGAGCAGCCGTGGACGTGCTGCTGTGACTCTGGACGAGCAGCCGTGACGTGCTGCTGTGACTCTGACGAGCAGCCGTGACGCGTTGCTGTGACTCTGGACGAGCAGCCGTGGCGTGCTGCTGTGACTCTGGACGAGCAGCCGTGACGCGTGCTGCTGTGACTCTGGACGCAGCAGCCGTGGCGTGCTGCTGTGACTCTGGACGAGCAGCCGTGGCGTGCTGCTGTGACTCTGGGCGAGCAGCCGTGGCGTGCTGCTGTGACTTCTGGACGAGCAGCCGTGGCGTGCTGTGACTCTGGACGAGCAGCCGTGACGCGTGCTGCTGTGACTCTGGGCGAGCAGCCGTGGCGTGAACAGCTGAGACGCGTGCTGCTGTGACTCTGGACGAGCAGCCGTGACGCGTTGCTGTGACTCTGGGCGAGCAGCCGTGGCGTGCTGCTGTGACTCTGGGCGAGCAGCCGTGGCGTGCTGCTGTGACTCTGGGCGAGCAGCCGTGGCGTGCTGCTGTGACTCTGGGCGAGCAGCCGTGGCGTGCTGCTGTGACTCTGGGCGAGCAGCCGTGGCGTGCTGCTGTGACTCTGGACGAGCAGCCGTGACGTGCTGCTGTGACTCTGGACGAGCAGCTGTGACGTGACTTGACCTTAGGAGATCAGCTGAGACGTGAAGTGACTCTGGACGAGCAGCTGTGACGTGCTGCTGTGACTCTGGGCGAACAGCTGTGACGTGCTGCTGTGACTCTGGGCGAGCAGCTGTGTGCTGCTGTGACTCTGGGCGAGCAGCTGTGTCGTGCTGCTGTGACTCTGGGCGAGCAGCTGTGTCGTGCTGCTGTGACTCTGGGCGAGCAGCTGTGTCGTGCTGCTGTGACTCTGGGCGAGCAGCTGTGTCGTGCTGCTGTGACTCTGGGCGAGCAGCTGTGTCGTGCTGCTGTGACTCTGGGCGAGCAGCTGTGTCGCGTGCTGCTGTGACTCTGGGCGAGCAGCTGTGTCGCGTGCTGCTGTGACTCTGGGCGAGCAGCTGTGTCGTGCTGCTGTGACTCTGGGCGAGCAGCTGTGTCGTGCTGCTGTGACTCTGGGCGAGCAGCTGTGTCGTGCTGCTGTGACTCTGGGCGAGCAGCTGTGTCGTGCTGCTGTGACTCTGGGCGAGCAGCTGTGTCGCTGCTGTGACTCTGGGCGAGCAGCTGTGTCGTGCTGCTGTGACCCTGGGCGAGCAGCTGTGTCGTGCTGCTGTGACCCTGGGCGAGCAGCTGTGTCGTGCTGCTGTGACCCTGGGCGAGCAGCTGTGTCGTGCTGCTGTGACTCTGGACGAGCAGCTGTGATTTGGCTTGACCCGTGAATGGCAGCAGTGACCTGATGGGGTGTTCTTGTGGCCACCATTTTGTGAATGGGCTCAACTGTCGCCGCCATTTCGTGAGTGCACGCTGGTACGTCTGCCATTTCAGTCACCGACGCAGCGTCGCGTTCCTCTTCCGCGACACCCACAGTAAACAAAGAGCCAGCACACCGCAAAGCATAGTCCATAAAATCCCTTAAACTAACATTAAATTTTCCCTCAGGTAACCATGACTTTATGGGTTCACTTAGTCCAAAACGAAAAATGTCTTTTAGAACCACTTCGTCAAATGGTACTTTGTCAGAAAGCACACAAAACTGAATGACATACTCCTCAATGGATAATCTCCCCTGACGCAGGTCAAGCAGCTGACTGAAGGGGTCCATACCTGACAAAGGTCCGTTAGAAAAGCTGCTGGATCCTGGTGTGGCCGAGTATTCTGTAACATGGCTGACGAGACGTGAGACGTGCGGATCCATGTGCAAGCTTTTATTTAAAGGCATGGTCATAAATACAGGCAGGGTCAAAACAATGGCAAACAGGTATGGCAGGGACAAGACAAAGAGTAATCCTAGGGCAAGCGAAGGTCGACGATCGACAACCAGTATCCAGAGGGGCTAGGCAGAGAGATAATCCAGGTAAAACGGGCTAGAGTCCAATAGGGGTGCAAACAGTGTCCAAACGGCAAGGCAAGGGTTAATCCAAGGAACTCGGGCTAGAAACAAACACGGGAAAAACAGGCAGGGCAAAACTAGGAAAACTAACAGAGGCTCAGTAGAGTAGCTACGGCTATGAGAGCGGTAAACGCATACAATACTCGGCAGAGAGGCAGAGAAAGTCCAAGGCTTATAAAGCGTGTGATCAGTATGTGCGTGGGATCAGGTGTGCGTGTGATTAGTGCAATGAGTGATTGGTGACAGCTGTGATCAGTGTTGGATGATGGGAAATGAAGTCTAGTGTTATGTATGGTGTGAAGTCCATGTGGTGAGCGAGTGACCTCTGGTGGAGGGTGAATGGAAGTGCCGACTGGATTCGTGACAATAACACAACAAATATTTGTTTCACATATTTTTTTTATGGTTCTTCTGTAGTTTTGTGCTGCTAATTATTATTGTACTATTTATTTTCATCACTGTTTTGGTAAATATTTAGGTCAGGTAAATTTGAGACCTTCTATCATTGAAGGTCATTGAGGTTTTTGTACTAATTTTGCATGGTTTGTTTTTGAAGATATTTTGCTATTGCTAGGATGGGAACACTGTAGCATTCTGTAATATTCTAGTGGTTTCTGGAACATTCCAGAACACTGTGGGACTAGTCATAAAAGACAAAAATGAAAGGGCGTGTCTTGACAGTACAAGTTTCAATAATTGATCTGCGGCAGCCGATCTAGTTCACCACTAAAACTATTCAGAGAGTTATCATGATTAAAATGTGTTTATGATAGCTAAACATGACTACCTCTAAGGTCCAGTAAAGAGACTGCAAAATTAAACAGCAAATAAATTAAGAGCAATAAAGAGATTCCTAACAACATACAACAGGTGATTGACACCATGCTGTTGCCTACCATCATGAAAAGCTGGAGTGAGTAGGGCATGGGGATGCTCATTTCTGAACAGAATTCATCCAAATATGAATAAATATAATTGGTAACACTTTAGAATAGGGAACACTTTGACTTTCCCTCAGTAAATTCCTAATTTGCTGCTTATTAATAGTTAGTGCGGTAGTTGTTAAGTTTAGGTGTTGCGTAGGATTAGGGATGTAGAATAAGGTCATGTAGAATAAGGCATTAATATGTGCTTAATTACTACTAATAAATGGCTAATATTCTAGTAATATGCATGCTAATTAGCAACTAGTTAAAGGGCCCTAAAATAAAGTGTTACCATATAATTACCTCTACACTACATCTAACTTTAGTGACTGAAGCATAAAACTTAAAGTTATTTGCATTGAATTGAATGTTCATTTCTTTATCATAAGCCGTCTCCAAAGGCGTTTCAGAGAATTTGGCAGTACATCCAACCGGCCTCACAACCGCAGACCACGTGTAACCACACCAGCCCAGGACCTCCACACCCAGCATCTTCACCTCCAAGATCGTCTGAGACCAGCCACCTGGACAGCTGCTGCAACAATCGGTTTGCATAACCAAAGAATTTCTGCACAAACTGTCAGAAACCGTCTCAGGGAAGCTCATCTGCATGCTCGTCGTCCTCATCGGGGTCTCGACCTGACTGCAGTTCGTCGTCGTAACCGACTTGAGTGGGCAAATGCTCACATTCGATGGCGTCTGGCACTTTGGAGAGGTGTTCTCTTCACGGATGAATCCCGGTTTTCACTGTACAGGGCAGATGGCGGACAGCGTGTATGGCGTCGTGTGGGTGAGCGGTTTGCTGATGTCAACATTGTGCATCGAGTGGCCCATGGTGGCGGTGGGGTTATGGTATGGGCAGGCATATGTTATGGACAACGAACACAGGTGCATTTTATTGATGGCATTTTGAATGCACAGAGATACCGTGACGAGATCCTGAGGCCCATTGTTGTGCCATTCATCCACGACCATCACCTCATGTTGCAGCATGATAATGCACGGCCCCATGTTGCAAGGGTCTGTACACAATTCCTGGAAGCTGAAAACATCCCAGTTCTTGCATGGCTAGCATACTCACCGGACATGTCACCCATTGAGCATGTTTGGGATGCTCTGGATCGGTGTATTCGACAGCGTGTTCCAGTTCCTGCCAATATCCAGCAACTTCGCACCGCCATTGAAGAGGAGTGGACCAACATTTCACAGGCCACAATCAACAACCTGATCAACTCTATGCGAAGGAGATGTGTTGCACTGCGTGAGGCAAATAGTGGTCACACCAGATACTGACTGGTTTTGGACTCCCCTGGACCCCCCCAATACAGTAAAACTGCACATTTTAGAGTGGCCTTTTATTGTGGCCAGCCTAAGGCACACCTGTGCAATAATCATGCTGTCTAATCAGTATCTTGATATGCCACACCTGTGAGGTGGATGGAGTATCTCAGCAAAGGAGAAGTGCTCACTAACACAGATTTAGACAGATTTATGAACAATATTTGAGAGAAATAGGCCTTTTGTGTGGTTCAGCTCATGAAAAATGGGGGCAAAAACAAAAGTGTTGTGTTTATAATTTTGTTCAGTGTAATTGTTTTATTTACATATATGTATATAAATAAATTAAATTTCAAAAGTTAGATAATGCTGATATTAGACAACGACTTTTATTTATATCAGATACATAATAACTGCATGCTATGAATCATTAGGTAAGCATTAGTAAATAGTCAGTTCATCCTTTATAAAGCATTTATCCCAACATTAATAGTCAGTAGTAAGCAGATTATAAATACAGCTATAAATGCCTTGTTCTTGATTTATAAGCATATTTATTACAAAGGAGATTTAAAGGCTAAGTTATTGTAACAGGGCAAATGAAACGAGAGACGTGCGGATTTGCAAGCTTTATTGGACAGAGACGTGGTCAAAAAGACAGGTAGAGTCGAAACACCAGCAAACAGGTATGGCACGGGCAAAACACAAGAGCAGTCCAGTGAACAGACGGAGTCGATTGGCGGCGAACATGATCCAGGGAGCAAAACAAAGAGAGATAATCCAGGTACACGATAATAGTCCAGACAGGGGCAAACAGAGTCCAAATGACAAGGCGAGAGAGAGAGAGATATCCAAGGCAGGCTATAAACTTCTGGGCGGGCAGAGAACAGACAAGAAACGAGATACACAGGCTAGAATCAAGACACGAATGACTCAGGCAATAAACAGGATAAACTAGACTTAGACTCAGAAAACACGGAATGGCTCCGTAATGTAGCTATCACTAGGAGAGCGATAAATGCTAAACAATACTATGCAGTTTGAGAAGGACCTGAGTGGGTGTAATATAGTATGTGTGTGATTGGTTACAGCTGTGTGCAATCAGTGCAATGGATGATGGGAAATGCAGTCCAGAGTGACGTGCAACAGTCTGTGTGGTGTGAGAGTCAATATGATGGAAGGGTGACCTCTGGTGGTAATTGGGCGGAAGTCCATGAACCGAATTTGTGACAGTTATCTTTCTAACAGAAAAAATAAACAAACACAACACAGAGGGATACAGAACTCATAAATATTTATTTCAAGATGCAAATAATAATATTAATAAAAAGAAACTGTACAACTGTACACTTGAATTTTTATTATTATTTTTTTCTATGAAATTGCAGAAGTTATTTTTCACTTTTTATCAAGTGTACAGTTGTACAGTTTAATTGTTTGCATCTTGAAAAAAATATATATTTCTGTGTTCTGTATCCCTCTGTGTTGTGTTTGTTTAACTTGTCTGTTTGGGAGATAACTGAACCTTTAAATCTCCATTGTAAATGCTTTACAAGATATAAATAGTCCTCACTTTAGATGAGCTCACTAAAATAGGTGGCTGGCAACTACTAAATGTTTTATAACTACCTGACTTAATCATGAATTACAGCAGTAATATGTTTTAATAAAGCATTTATTAACACACTGAGAAACTATTTTCATTTGTCTAAATAAGATTTATAAATGTATATTTAAATAGTTTAATAATCATTTACTTACACTTAAATGATCTTATGAACCACTAACAACTGGTTAGTAACTGGATTGTAAATAACGTAATAATTTAGAAATTATAAATTGATTGTTAAAGTATGAAAATACAATTAGTAAACATTATAGATATGCTCAAGAACAAAACATTTATAGCTGTATTTACAAATTGCTTACTACTGACTTTTAATGTTGGGACAATGCTTTATAAAGGATGAACTGACTATTTAACAATGCTTAACTAATGATTCATAGTGTGCAGTTATTATAAAGTGTTACCATATATTTTATAATATAGAAAAGTAATTTGAGACCCAACCAAGCTGATATTGTTTGGTGTGTAGGTGTCACGGTGCACACAGCGGGGAGGAACGAGGAACACGGAGACGAGGATGTAACTCAGAAACACAGTCTTTAATGTAGAGATCAGGGCAAGACAAGGCAAGGCTGAGACAGACAGGAACACCGGGGAGTAACGAGTAGACCAGACGAAAACTAACTGAACTAAATACACGTGACAATAACAGATAATGACTAAAACACAGCTGGACAAGAATGAACTAATAATCGAACTTAACAAGGACAGGAACATGATCAAATATGGACACAAGAGGCGGGAACACATGACACACACCACAGAGGCCTGACAGTAGGGCTGTTGCAATTTCTTTTTTGTTTACAGATTCTTTTCAGTTCGGGGTTCCTTCATTTGTCCATTGACTATGATTTTATGTGGTAACTTTTGTGTCTTGAAGACTGAAACGACCGTTTTAGTTTCATTTTCATTTTGTACAGCTTGTATAGAGCTGTAAAAATAGGCTAAATATTTTATTTAAACTTGATGGGTCTTTACGTTTATGTCTTCATACATCACATATTTGAACTTATATATACATATATATATATATATATATATATATATATATATATATATATATTATATTATATATACTGTAGACGGGTTGTTGTTATGTAGTTAGGTTCCTGACAGGCAAAACGACGGTCTAGTTATATTTACAGGGCTGTTCCAGAATTTTACTTAGGTCATTGTCGATAGCCCACTGATGCATTTAAAACAAATAAATGGACAAATCTGTCTTTTAGTCTTATACTTACCGAAAACGAGGTATGCGAGGTGAGAGCGTCAACCTCGGTCTGTACAGCCCGATTCAACCTAATTAAATGTATACCTTACAACGGAGAGATTTTTAACATGGTGCTCCAAAACAGTACTCGAGTTCATGAGGGAATGATTCATTAAAATAACCGAATCATAAGAGTCATTTGCTCGTGATTCTGGTTATACTGGAAGCACTGTATGTTTTTGAATCACTAGAACCGGTTCAATAGAGTCATGCATACAGGCTACATTACGCCCAACCTTCCACCGACTGGAGTTTATAAAGGGATTTTACACTTCCGGAGAACGTGGTTTCAGCGAACGCACACGTGTGGCATGCATGGAATTTACACAATGTTTTAGCCTACATATAAGGACCCATTTTGCCTCGCAGGAGCCTTGATTCATAATCGTTATGTGCTGTAGCTTACTACACACACAGGACACTGAAATGGCAATGTTTGAAAATATAAGTAAGTATTATATATTTGTATAAAATTCAGAAAAATGTAACATGGCTCAAGCAAAACCTGAACAAGCACAAAATAAAATATTGAAACGTCCAGTGCCAAAATGTAAAATCTGTTTACATTAAATAGCATACAGTAAATAGAGCAGTTTCTTTCTTCTGCTGAACACAAAATAAGACATTTTGAAGAATGTTGGTAACTAAACAGTTTAAAGTAGCCATTGACTTCCATGGTATGTAGGCTATGTATTTGGGTGTTTCTGCAACTATGGGCACTTTAGCAGTGACATTTTAGATTTATGTTAAATTTATCATGATGCTTTATAAATATGTTCACAGTGTCATTACACCTTGACAAAAAATATAATTAATGATTAATGTGATTTAATATAAAATTATGAAGCAAAGCTCCAACACCAGTTTTGTTCATGTCCAACTCTGGTCACAATGCACTGAATCACAATTTGACATTATTTCAAATGGAATTGTTTAATATTCATATTAATTTACAGCATCTTAATAGTTTTTGTATTATTTACTGATTGTGACGGAGCGAGGCCGGTGGAGTTCATGATAATGAGCGACACCTGCGCCACTCACCGGTCTCGAGTCCCACGGAGGAGCACCGGAAGGATAAAATGCTGCGTTACGTTGACAAGTCCTTGTTACGACGTCGGGTGCGTTCAAGTCACTTGGTCAGAACAAGATGGCGATTTAACTTTTCTACATACAATTCAACTATTTATTTTTAAACTCTACATCTACAAAATAATAAATGAAGAATGTGCACCATTGTGTGTTTGTTTTTTTTCTTTCTGTTTTCATTTAATTTATGAAGGTGATGTAGGCTAAACTTTATAATTATAATATATTCTATTATAATTACACAATAGTATCATATTTTGTATGTGTAACTTATATAGTTTTATTGTACATTACAAAAAAATAATCATTTTATTAATTTCAACAACTTTACCGACGCTGCATATAGTCTTTGGCTGCGTCCGACACGTTTTTTAACTGACACGCCCCCAACTCGGAAACTCAGGGCTTAAAGAAAATGTCGAGTTTCCCACTCCTAATAACGACTTTGTGGTGGCGTTCATGTGCGTTCAACTCGTAAATACGATGACATGACTTGAACGCACCAAAAGGAGGAGCGACGACAGTGAAAGACGAGAGAGGACCAGGCCTGGACTTTTATTTTGTGTTTTGTGTGCTGCAGTCGTCCGCGAGGGGCTGCCGCTTGATTTTCAGTTTTGTGTTTATTTTATTATTAAAGTGTTTAAATGTTTGCCAGTTCCCGCCTCCTTCTTCCTGTTCTACGGACTGTGTAGGCTACACTGATAATTTTTATGATTTTTTCAACTAAATGTGCCTGTCCCACACTTTTGAGTCTTTACCGCAACAATGAAAAAAAGGCTTTTATTTTTTATTATGACATTTAATCAAAAGGCGAGTTCGACTTTAAGCGGCGCTGCGCAGAATGGTCCGTGTGTGTATGACATCAAAGTACAGCGAGAGCCATTGGAAAGCATCAGGATCCATCTGCTCTCTTGTCGCTCTCGCGGTACTTTGATGTCATACACTGACCATTCTGCGCAGCGCCGCTTAAAGTCGAACGCGCCTAAAGACAAACAAGTCTTGTTTCTGTGGAAACAGAAATTAGCACGTGAGCACATTGCTGACAGATTGGGCCACCTCACTACCTCACTCACAAGATCCCAAAAATATAAGGTAAATATGATTTTTTCTGTGTCAGTATTTATTGTGTGTCCATACTAAACAGCTTAGTAATTCTGTACTTTGAACTGCATTTAAAAAATAAATGTATATTACAGTTTAATTCATGTATATTAAGATGCTAAGAGTCAAAACTAATGTACCTTGCTAGCTGCAATATTAGCAAAAATGTCATTTCCGCAACATGTCTTTAGCGAGAGCAAATTTAGATGTTGCGGTAAAGACCTTGTGTTGAGGTAGAGACAAGTTCAAGGTTTACTGTATATTAAATTACAAATATTCAGTCTATTGTAAATTATATTTAAACATGACATTTTGTAACCCTAGATGAGACCAAATTCATCGACAATAAGAGCAAAAAATGCAGAGAGGAAATGAGAAAAGTCCCAGAGAGGTGCGCAGAGTATCTGCAGAAGGAAACAGAATGTTACAAAAAGAAAAAGGAAAATGGGCAGATGAAGAGTGTCTCCCAGCTAGCAAAAAGAGGGGAAAATCTGAAAAGAAGGCAGTGGAGGAGAAATAAAAGAAACCAGAGTGCAAAACACAAAGTACTGCATGTCTCAAATCAGTTGTTGCAACAAACACATCAACTTTAGGAGATAATATTTTTTTAAACATGAAAAACAGTTTGAGTTCTTTACTGCAAAACTACTATCTTTTACACAGAACAGTAGCCTGT
Source organism: Onychostoma macrolepis (assembly GCF_012432095.1). Taxonomy (NCBI): domain Eukaryota; kingdom Metazoa; phylum Chordata; class Actinopteri; order Cypriniformes; family Cyprinidae; genus Onychostoma; species Onychostoma macrolepis. The sequence goes on from NC_081165.1 coordinate 5,040,403, forward strand.
TTTTGATTTCATGGCACTTTAACATTGTGTCCTCACCAACACAAGATGTCATTACCGCCGCTCTGCTTTATTTAATTTTTTTCCATATTTTTTAATTTATTTATTTATTTTTTTAATATCAGTATTTACAAAACTGGAATATTGGAATATTATATTTTTATAGAAATTAAAAAAAGAAAAATGTATATAATGAACATTATTGTAACGTTGCGGTTAGGACATTTTGTTGAAAAACATAAAAAAAATAAACATGTTCCAGATTAAAATCTTAATGACTCCATGCAATTTTATTTACCTTGATATAAGTATTACAGACTCTGATGGTTAAAATTAAAATTGACAGGGGTTGATTTTTTCTAAATTTTGGAGAGTCAAAAGTGCCCGTAGTTGCAGAAACACCCATGTATGTATGCATTTACGGTAACACTTTATTTTAGGGTCTCTTAACTAGTTGCTTATTAGCATGCATGTTACTAGAATATTAGCCGTTTATTAGTAGTAATTAAGCACATATTAATGCCTTATTCTACATGACCTTATTCTACATCCCTAATCCTACCCAATACCTAAACTTAACAACTACCACACTAACTATTAATAAGCAGCAAATCAGGAATTTATGGAGGGAAAAGTCATAGTTAATAAGTGTTCCCTATTCTAAAGTGTTACCGCATTTATTTATTTATTTATTTTCCATGGCAGTCAATGGCTTCCGTCAACTGTTTGGTTACCAGTGTAGTGGTTGCAAAAAAATGTATTATAAATTAGAGTGAAAATGGCGAAAAATAGTAAATAAATTATATTAGAGTAACACTGAACTTAAAACAAGAGAATGCATTTTTCGAATGCACTTTATAGTGTCTTATCTGTGATGACTAATGTTCCCAAACTAAATAAGATTGGAATAAGTGGCAGGTTTTATAGTTGGGTTTTAGATTTTTTTATCAGAAAGAAGATTTAGAGTTAAAGTGGGATCAGAAGTGTCTGAGGAATTTGAAATTATTAATGGAATTCCACAATGAAGCGTTATAAATCCAGTGCTATTTAATGTTATGATTAATGATATTTTTATGAATTTGGATAGAATAGTTGGGTCAGCTTTGTATGCAGATGATGGGGCCATTTGGGTAAGAGGACGAGATCCCATAGGTGTGATAAGTAAAATCAAGGAAGCAATGAGAAAAGTAGAATAATGGTCATACAGTTGGGGCTTTAAGCTTTCTCCAAGTAAATCTTGTCATATATTATTTACCAGGAAGAAAGGGATAGACAAACAGAACTTGAAGTTATATGGTCACAATATGGAAACAGTAGACTGTTTTAAATATTTGGCTATGTGGTTAGATCAAATGGAAAGTACAAATGGAAAAGGTGGAATCAAAATGTAAGAAAGTTATAAACTTAATGAGAGCATTAGTTGGGAAAGACTGGGGAGCAGATAAACAATCACTGATGTATATTTAAAGGGCTCTAATGAGGTCAACAATAGATTACGGATGCTTTGTGTACAAAGCAGCAGCAGCGAAAACACATTTAATGAAAATGGATAAAGTTATTAATAAAGCTTTGAGGATTTGTTCTGGTGCGATGAGATCAACACCAACTAAGGCAATGCAGGCAGAGTTAGGAGAAGTGCCCTCAGACCTGAGAAGAGATAAACTCATGCTTACATACTGGTGTCGCTTACGTGGATGTGGTAATGAAAACACGACCAATAGTGTTATTAAACCTTGTATGGTGTTCGGGTCTGTGGGACCCGTTTTCACTTTTTGTCAATAGAAAAATGATACGATTAATCATTTTTTCAAACTCAGACTCATTGGCCTTGGCTCATTTTCTGTGAAGAACATTTATGAGAACAAATTTTCATAAATCCCCACAGTTATATTACATACAGGGTGTTCGGGTCCACTGGACCCGGGGTAAATAAAAGAGTGGAAATTTTAGGTCCTGTGTACCTTCACTCTGTCCTCCTATTGTCTGGGCCTGCTATTAGTATGTGTATGTGTGTTTGTGTGTGTATGTGTATGTGTGAGAGAGAGAGAGAGTCTGTAAGAGTGTGAGTTTTGTGTTTATGCCCCTGCCGATCCTGCACAAGGTTGTAGCACTTTAATTCATAAATGTGATCTAACAAAGGTACAGGGCAAATGTCAACCATATATGCTGTTTATATTGCTTGTAATTGGGATAAAGTAAACATCTGTTGAGTATTTTAACATAACATGTTTAATTGTGCTGAATTAAAAACCCAAAAATGCAGCGGGTCCACCAGACCCACGAACACTGGCAAAGTAAGAAAAATATGAACACCACACAAAGGTTAAAGAATGTTGGGAGTACAACTCTTTTCAAGGTAATGGTTTTGGATGGGTAACAAAGGCTAAATCAGAGGAATATAGATTAGACAGTATTTGTTTTAACACTCCTACTCCTATTAGTAATATCCCTATTTGGTTGTTTCCAAAAACTGAGGTAGATTTAAATATAATGGAACTAAAAGATAAATGGGAAGAGAGTGAGAAAGGATACATGGCAAGTCAGTACATAAAAAGCAAATTTTACAGTTATTTAGATATTTATACAGATGGATCTAAAGATGAAGAAAATAGGGAAAATAGGAATATACCAAGATTGAATGCAAGTACTGGGAAAAGATGACCTGATCAGTTGTCAGTTTATACGGCAGAGATGATGGCGATTATTGTAGGGTTGCAGTGGGTGGAGGAAGTAAAACCAGAGTATGTTGTGTTGGCTCTGTAGCAGCCCTTTACAGTATTCAAAATATGAAATCTAATAGAGAAGATTTAATGCTAGAAATCCATCCAAATTTATTTAGATTGTGGAGGCTTCAGATAGATGTGAGATTCTGCTGGGTAGCTGCTCATGTAAATATAAAAGGGAATGAGAAAGCTGACAAAATAGCAAAGAAATCAACCAGGGTGAGCAATATTATAAATATTCCCTCTGGTAAAGGAGAAGCTAAGGCAATAATTAAAAAATAAATGATGAAGAAATGGCAGGACAGATGGGACATGGATAATAGTGGAAGGAAATATTATAGTATACAGAAATTTATCAAGGAATGGAAGGAATAGAAGGGAGGAGTCGGTTTTAACCAGGCTGAGGTTTGACCACACAGGGTTAAATAAAACATTGTTTTTGTTAAGTAAAATTAAATCAGATTAATGTATGGAATGTAAAATCACAGAAAATGCAAAACATATACTGTTGCACTGTAGGAGTATAGGGAAGAGAGGATTAGATTAAAACAAAAGATAAGTCAGACGGGAAGAAAATCGAACCTTGAGGGTATTTTGGGAACAACAGGAGAAGGGGAATATTTGTAAAAATATATTTTTAAGTAGATTTTTTTTATATAATCCATGCTGCATACTCCGGTACAATAGCATACTCCTGATAAGCCATGATTCCAATCAGCCATAAAACTAATAAAAAGAAGAAGATTAATGTTCCCTGCTCAGACTTGAGTGATACATTGATTGCTTGATTGTTTTTCCTTGGGAGGTGTTCACCTGTTGGGGCGTGCTCGTGCTGCTCAGAAGAGACAGAGACTCTGATGGTGAAGCAGCAGCTCCGTGTCCTGTGTTTTATTAACTTTTACATCTCCCCTCATCAGGTATGAAATGCATGTAAGTGTAATAAGAATGCATTCTCAATGTGTTGAAGTAATGAGAAATGCAAATGTTATCATTTGAAGGGTGAATGCTGTTGTTTTCTGTTGTTTAAAAGTTTGTATCGAGTTCAGCCTGTGCATACATCACGTGTGCTAATCACACATTCCATGCTAATGATGGAGACAACATGTTCTTTTAGTCAATGCATCTATAGCGAAATACAAATATAACATATATTTGTTATAAATATGACAAAAACGGTTTATCAGTTACAAATGTGTGTTCTAGAAGTTGATTTGATTAAACGGAGTTTCATATGCATTCCTGTAGCCTAGTTAAAAATGCAGATGGCATCACAAAAAACATATTTCAAATGCGTCAGAAGGTGTATTAAATGTTGGAATATCTGTGCAGTTCACATGCTTGAAATAACATTTAAAGGAAAGTACCATGCACATGTTGCCCGTTAAAAATGTATTTCATGTAGTTTAAATGGCTCTCTTCAAGTCAAGTAAAGTTGAGCTTTATTGTCATTCCGCTACATGCGGGGGCATACAGTGGAACGAAATGTCGTGCCTCACAGGACCACGGTGCTACATAAATACAGGCATACAACAATGGAGTAAGACAATATAAACCTATACACAACTATCCTACTGATAGATTTTGACTATAAATATACTATCTATAAAAAGTACCTATACAAACTAAAAAATACAAACTATACAAACTATACGAATGCTTCAGATAAATACTGTACATGTGCAAGGAGAAACATTGAGTTCAAGCAGCTGGCTGGGGAACAGTGCAGGAGGATTTGTAGTGCATGAGCATGTAAACATACATATATTACGGAGTTCTTTTGTGGATTTGTGTACACACAGCAGTGTGTGTGAAAAGTGACTAGTGCATAGAGGAGGAGAGTGTGCTACTACAGGTGGTTTGTACAGGCCCACTCACCTGTGTGTAGCACACTTCGAATTGCACGTTACATGTTACAGGAGGTAGGGGGTTTTATGGGGGGTTCAGAGAGGGCGGGTGATTTGAGTTCAGGGCTCTCACAGCCTGGGGAAAAAGCTGTTGAGCAGTCTGGCAGAGCGGGCTCTGATGCTCCGGTACTGTCTTCCTGATGGTAGGAGCTGGAAGAGACTGTGGGAGGGTGTGGAGTCCTTCACGATACTATTGGCTTTGCTGGAGCATCGTGTGAGGAAAATATCCAGGATGGAGGGGCACCGATGATCCTTGCAGCGGTGTTCACTGTCCGCTGGAGGGTCTTGCGGTCTGCTGCAGTACAGTTCCCGTACCAGACAGTGATGCAGCTGGTCAGCACACTCTCAATGGTGCCCCTGTAGAAAGTGGTGAGGATGGGTGGAGGGAGACTTGCTCTTTTCAGCCGGCGGAGGAAGTGTAGGCGCTGTTGTGCCTTCTTGGAGAGTGACATGGTGTTGGTGGACCAGGTGAGATCCTCTGTGATGTGCACCCCCAGGAATTTAGTGCTGCTGACTCTCTCCACAGTCGAGCTGTCGATGGTCAGTGGGGGGTGATCAACGGAGTTTCTCCTGAAGTCCATCACAACCTCCTTTGTCTTACTCACATTGAGGGACAGGTTGTTAGTGCCACACCATTCAGCCAGCTGTGCCACTTCCTCTCTGTAGTGCGTTTCATCGTTGTTGCTGATGAGAGCTACCACTGTTGTGTCGTCAGCAAACTTGATGATGTGGTTGGAGCTGGTCTTGGCAGTGCAGTCGTGGGTCAGCAGCGTGAAGAGCAGCGGGCTGAGCACACAGCCTTGTGGGGCACCTGTGTTCAGTGTGGTAGTGCTCGAGGTGTTGTGGCCGACACGGACTGACTGAGGTCTTCCGGTTAGAAAGTCCAGGATCCAATTGCAGAGGGAATTGTTAAGGCCCAGCAGGTTGAGTTTATTTATGAGCTGTTGTGGGATTATTGTGTTGAATGCTGAGCTGAAGTCAATGAACAGCATTCTAACATAAGTGTCTTTGTTTTCTAGGTGGGTAAGAGCTAGGTGGAGGGTGGAGGAAATTGCATCATCCGTAGAGCGGTTCGGACGGTATGCAAACTGGAGCGGATCGAGTGTGTTGGGGAGGCTGGTTTTGATGTTGTGCATGACTAACCTCTCAAAGCACTTCATTATGATTGAGTCAGTGCTATGGGACGGTAGTCATTTAGACAGGACACAGGTGATTTCTTTGGTACCGGTATGATTGTTGTGGATTTGAGACATGTGGGGACGACTGCCTGGCTCAGCGAGGTGTTGAAGATATCTGTTAGGACATCTGTCAGCTGTGCAGCACAGTCTTTCAGTACACGGCCAGGTATGTTGTCGGGACCCGCAGCCTTGCGTGGGTTGATCCTAGATAGGGTCTTCCTTACGTCGGCTGGAGACAGACAGAGCGCCTGGTCGTTGGGAGGTGTGGGCAGTTTTTGTGCAGGTGTGTCATTCTGCATTTCAAACCGTGAGTAAAAGTGGTTGAGTGTATCTGGGAGGGATGTGTCATCATCACAGGCCTGTGGCGGGGGCTTGTAGTCTGTGATGGTCTGAATAGCTTGCCACAGGCTCCGTGTGTCACTGCTGTCTGTGAAGTGATTGTTGATTTTTTGAGCATATGACCGTTTTGCATTTTTGATGCTGCGGGACAGATTGGCTCTTGCTGTTTTGAGGGCTGCTTTATCTCCTGATCTGAATGCTTCATCTCTGGTCTTTAGCAGCCCACGAACCTCTGCTGTCATCCATGGCTTCTGGTTGGCGCGTGTGGTGATGGTCTTGGTGACTGTCACATCATCAGTGCACTTTTGGATGTAAGCAGTCACAGTTTCAGTGTACTCCTGCAGGTCTGTGTGGTTGTTGTAGGTGGCCGCCTCTTTGAACATGTTCCAGTCTGTGTCCTGGAAGCAGTCCTGCAGTGCTGAGGTGGCATTGTTTGGCCATACATGGATCTGTTTGTGAACCGGTTTGGCCAGTTTCAGAAGTGGTCTGTATGCTGGGATTAGCATAACAGAGATGTGGTCCGAGTACCCGAGGTGGGGGCGGGTTCAGCTTTGTATGCGCCTAACTGTTGTGTAAACAAAGTCCAGTGTGTTATTTCCTTGTTGCAAAGTTCACATGTTGGTAGAACTTTGGCAAAACTGTCTTTAAGTTTGCGTGGTTGAAGTCACCGGCTATGATGAAAAAGCCGTCGGGGTTATTTGTTTGTTGTTCGCTGATGGCGCTGTACAGCTCGCGGCGCGCCCTTTGCATTTGCGCACGGGGATGTAAACCGCGACAATAACAATGGCCGTGAACTCCGCGGCAGATAGAACGGTCGACACTTCACAAACATAAACTCCACCAGCGATGAACAGTGTTTTGTCACTACCCCAGCATTGTTACACCATTCTTTGTTGATATACACACACAAGCCACCGCCGCGAGTCTTACCAGACAGTGATGAATCTCTGTCCGCGGTAGCAAGTTAGTCCGATGCAGCTGAATGGCGGAGTCCGGGATGTTGTCGTTCAGCCATGTTTCAGTGAAAACAAACACACAACAATCCCTTGTCTCATGCTGTGTAGATCGACTGAGTTGAATTAAGTCCAGTTTGTTTTCCAGAGAGCGAACGTTTGAGAGCATGAGTGTTGGAAGAGCCGGTCTTGTGGGGTTTTCCTCAGCCTAGCTCGTATACCTCCGCGCTTCCGTCCTCTCTCACACCGCTTGCGACGCCGCCTTGTGCGGGTAGCGACAGTAGGCGAGGCCGCGGTCTCGAGGTCCGGCTTCAGCAGTAAACAGAGGCCTCGTAGCTTCTCAGTAGCCGCCGGCGAGTTGGTCTTTGTATGCGTTGCCGATATCCAAAAGTCTTTGGCGAACATATATGAGTTTTGGAGTGATTTCCTTATGAACTAGCGGTAAATTTACACTATTTGGAGACGAACAGACGACATTAAAAGACAAAAAAGCACCGTCTTTGGGACCTGGAGCAGCCGCTGCGTCTGATCGCGCCGCCATCTTGCCTCTTGTCACTTATGTTTCAGCTATGCTGAAATGGGGAGGGAATTATTTTAAAATGCTTTTAATGTTTATCAGAAGAAAATACAGAGACACTGATGGTGGAGCAGCAGCTCCGTGTCCTGTGTTTTATTAAAGGGTTAGTTCACCCAAAAATGAAAATTAGCCTGTGTTTTACTCACCCTCAAAGCATTCTAGGTGTATGTGAAAAAATGTTTTGTTTCCTTTCCTCCTGCATATCTCACAGGCACGCGACACATACATCCTACGTCATCCGCCTGGACTGCTTCCGCGTACGACAGTCAGCGGAAGTGAGAAAAAAGTGTTTATTACATTTGAAATATGGATATTTATCTTACAAAAAACACATGAATTCGCTACAAGAGGCCTTTATATTCACCCCCCGGAGCCATGTGAGGCACGTTTTATTATGGATGCCCACACTTTTTTTCAAGTCTTCTGAACTGTTGACAACAAACACCCGCTTACCCCCATTGAAAGGCTTTGGAGGGGCCAGGACAATTTTTTAATAGAACTCCAATTGGAGTCGTCTGAAAGAATAAAGTCACATACACCTATGCTTTGAGGGTGAGTAAAACACAGGCTAATTTTCATTTTTGGGTGACATTTCAAAGGGTTAATACAGTAGCAAACTGTATTTGATTTACAGTTGCAAACTGTACTGTTTTACAGTAAATTACTGTAAAAATCCAATTCATCAGTTTACCACTGTAATTCATTCATTTTAAAATAGATTTCATTAGATTTTATAATTTTTATATAGAATTCATTTTATTTTTACTCTAGATAGGTACTACTGGCATTCAATTAAAACAGGCACAATAATTACAAAATATCAAATTCTTTATTTAAAACATTGCATGTATAACACTTAAAAATACAGTCTTCCAATGCTGGAACAGTGCATCTTCACCATTTATCCTGTCTTAGGACGTTTTGCAGTGCAATATATTGTATCTTCTGGATTTATCCTCTCAAAGAATCTTTAGGCAACAGAAACATAATGGGGGGAAAAGACAAGCAGCCAAAGAATACATACAGTTGTGTTCAAAATAATAGCAATCCAACATCATTAACCAGATTAATCACAGTTTTTCGTAGAAATTACATGGCAAAATTTTACTAGTAGGTGTGGTAGAATAATAGAAAACCAACAGACCCAACAGTTATGACATGCATGCTGTTGATTCTGTGTTATTGAATTAATTGAAAAGGGCGTGTTCAAAATAATAGCAGTGTGGAGTTTAATTGGACAGGTAAATCATTCTGTGAAAAAACTGGTATCAAACAAGTGGCCCCCTTATTTAAGGATAAATAAGTGAAGGGACAGTGAAGCATGGTGGCGCAAGCATCATGATACGGGGATGTTTCTCATACTACGTGTTGGGCCTATTTATCGCATTCCAGAGATCATGGATCAGTTTGAGTACATTAAAATACTTGTAGGAGCCATTTATATTCACCTTTTAGATAAGTTAATTTAGTTATTACTTATTTTAGCCACTTGGGGGAGTATTGCACTGGGGGTGGCACGTCACTGGGAGTTAGGTATATTTACAGGTGTGGTAATTAGTTAGGGAAAGGTGTGGATGGTGGGGAACACACGGTTCTTACCGTAGCCGTGAGCACCCACTTTATCAGACAGCACAACAGCACTTTATTAGCACTGGGTGAAGTACCATTTTATGAAAAATATATTTTCTACCTTTTATAATAAACGGGAACACCACCCAAAGAGAGCTAATGCCTGGATTTAAGTTTTGTCCGCTATGAGTTGAGAACACCATGCCATCCATGCCGAGGCTTATAGGATAGCCTCTACAACGTAAGAACCTATTCCTTTTCTTCGTTTGGATATGCTTCTGAATTGGACAGGAGCGTCTTGATCGTTTGGATACTTAAAGGATTGTCTGTCCTACTGGATTGCTTACCTGTCGCGGAGCCTGGAAGCCTTGATTGAAACACCTGTAAGTCCTCACGTTGTTATCCAGTGCAGACCGCAACTACAGAAAGCTGGTGGGTACACTTTCATATACTTCGCTGATGGAATTGGAAAAAGGTGGACTCTCGAAATTGAAATGTTCGAATACTTTAAGTGCTGTGTTGTGCGTATGTTGGCTGCCTCCGCATAAGTAAAGTTAATTGTGCTGTTTTATTGAGAGCTTTGAATTTGACGCGCTTAACGCACAAAGATGAGTACAGAGGAAGAAAACTTGCTTGATAAGGCCAAGAGCGTTTCTGTGGCTACAGACAAAAATGATATTCCTGATAAGTCTAGTTCTGTTGTTGTTGATATGGGGAAACGCACAAGAAAATTAACAGCTAAGGGATTTACAATGCTGTTTGAAAATCTGCAAAAAAATCGGAAATCCCAGTGTATGCAAGCTAATAAAATTAAGCAAAGGATTAAAGAGGTTCTTTCTGGGAAAAGGACATCTCAAACTGTGTTTGATGTGAAGAAATGTTTACAAATACACTACGTTGTGCAATGAGGCTTTAGAAACTCAAACTACTTTGCTGGAAATGCCAATGCCAGACCCTGAACATAAGCAACAACATTGGCTCACACAGAAAATAGAGGAAATTAATATATTTGAGAATGATGTGAAGAAATGGTTGGCCGATGCTGTTGCAAAAAAGGACGATGAGAATCTTGATGTGCTGTCTATAACAAATTCTGACATAAGGCCTGAAGATAGTATATCCAATGTTTCAAGTAAAGGGTCAAAACATAAAGATAACTCTTCTGTCCATTCAAAGGCTTCTAGCATTATTTATGTACGTTTAAAGGCAAAGGCCGAAAGGGCTGCACTTTTACAGTCTGCAGCTGCTTTGAGAAAATGCATGACATTGATGCTGAAGAAGAAGCCCTTCAAATGGAAAAGGCAAAGCTGAAAAGGAAAAAGGAACAACTAGAGGTTGAGGCCAAGTTGGCTGCTGCTACAGCTAGATTGTCTGTGTTTGAAAATGTGTGTGGTCGTGAAGATGTGGATGAGTATGAAGAGGATAACGGAGAAGATGCCATGAATGCCTATCTTCATGCTCACTTGAAATCACAAACATCAAGTTATTTGAACACGGCTCCTGTCTTGCAACCTTCTAAAACTGTCTCTTTCCAACAGGACCATTCTCAGCCATTGGCTGTACGGCCTAAAGGAAGGCCGCACATTCCACAAGCCCAGTCTTCAGTAAGGTCTAGTAAGTCTTTGTCTTCAGTGTCATATGCACCATCTTCTCATAGGTCCGGCGCGGGGAACATCTTTGGAACCAGACCCACTAACGCTGCACCAGCAGGACTTCAGCCGTCGATCTCACAAGGAGTCAGCCTACCCACATGCGTGAGTCTGAAGTGCAGGAAATGGATCCAGACTCACCAACGCTTTAGCAGCAGGATTTCAGCCATTGACCTCACAAGGAGTACACACATGCAATCACAGTCACATCATCATTCCTCTCTTGACAATGTTCAATACCCTACTCTGTATGACCTTATGCAACAGCAAACTAACATCACCGCTCAGCTGGTTCAGAACCAAGCCTTAGCCTCTCTTCCTCCACGAGCTATCCCAGAGTTTGATGGTGATCCACTTAAATATGCTGCCTTTATTAGAGCTTTCGAGCAAGCTATTGAAAAGAAAACTACAGATAAACAAGAATGTCTTTATTACCTCGAGCAATATACCAGAGGGCAGCCAAGAGAACTGGTTCGGAGTTGCTATAATATGGCTTCTGGGCAGGGCTATGAGAGAGCAAAGAATTTATTGGCAGAACACTTTGGAAATGAAACGAAAATTGCTGCAGCTTATATGGAGAAGGTTATGACGTGGCCAATGATGAGGGTTGATGATATTAATGCTCTGCAGTCTTTTTCAATCTTTTTAAGGGACTGTTGTAATGTCATGGAAGATTTGCAGTATATGGAGGAGATGAACGTGCCATCTAATCTTCGCCTGATAATGATGAAGTTGTCATATAAACTGAGGGAAAATGGAGGTCTGTCGCCTGGGAGCTACAGGAGCGCCGTGGTTTTAGAGCTATGTTCCCAGACTTCGTGGCCTTCCTTGAGCGTCAGGTAAAGATTTTGTCTGATCCTCTCTTTGGTGACCTACAGGGTACGCCATTAGACCCCTCCTCTAAATCCAAGAGCAGATACACTGGAAGAGGTTAAGCTACTGTTGCTGCCATTAAACTGCCTCTGAACTAACTACATCAGCAGCTTGGCACCAACAGCGCAGAGGGTCAGCTTCACAGAAGAATGATGAAGAGTCATGCTGTGTGTAAGAGCCAGCATTCAGTGGAGACATGTTCACAGCTTGATGAGATGACACACAGGAGAAATTGGATGCTTTGAAAGTGGGTAGAGTGTGTTTCAGCTGTCTGAGGAGAGGTCATATGAGCAGGAATGTGACAAGCCTTTGACATGCGATATATGTAAACACAAACATCCAACTATCCTACACATCGAATCTAAAACACAGGAAGTATCAGTCAATAATGCACTTGCATCATTGGAGACATGTGGCCATACTGGGGCCGGAAGTGATGAATGCGTTCTCTCTATTGTGCCTGTACAGGTGAAGGCCAAGTCTGGCAGCATGATTGTGAACACCTATGCCTTTCTAGACCCTGGGAGTTCAGCTTCTTTCTGTACTCAACGTCTCATGAGAAAACTGAATCTTTCAGGAGTCAAGACTAGCATTCTTCTTCGTACTCTTGGCCAAGAGAGGTCCATAGACACATTCTTGCTTAGTGGTCTTGAGGTTTCTAGCTTGAATGAAGAAAACTTCCTGGACTTACCTGAAGTCTATACTCAGAGGACCATGCCTGTGAGCAGAAATAACATTCTCACACAACGGGACCTAGAGGGATGGAAATACCTCGAAGGCATTAGAGTTCCCAGTTTTGAGGCAGAGGTGGAATTGCTGATAGGCATTAATGCGCCAAGCTCATGGAACCATGGGAAATAATAAATAGCCAAGGCAAAGGACCATATGCTGTCAGGACTCTACTGGGTGGGTCGTGAATGGTCCGCTGAGAGGTGGCGAGCCGGGCAAAGGCAAGATGGGCTGTCCTGCTGTCACTGCCAATAGGATCTCAGTCGCTAAGTTGCAAGACTTATTGGTTGCCCAATACAATCAGGATTTTAATGAAAATCAGATGATGTGTGTCTTTCTAGAGAGGATCAAAGGTTCATGCAAATGGAGTCTTCAATTCAGCTTGATGAAGGACACTACTGCATTGACTTGCCTTTTAAGGTTGAAAATGTTGTCTTGCCAAATAACTACAGTATCGCATCAGATAGCGCACAATAGACCCCCTGAGGAACAATTCCACTCATTCTCTACTGTAGGAGAGGAAGAATTGTATAAACTTGTTAAATCATCTAAACCAACATCATGTATGTTAGACCCGATTCCATCTAAACTACTAAAGAGCTACTTCCAGAAGTCATAGATCCTCTTTTGGCTATTATTAATTCATCATTGTCATTAGGATATGTCCCCAAAACCTTCAAATTGGCTGTTATTAAGCCTCTCATTAAAACCACAACTTGACCCCAAAGATCTAGTTAATTACAGACTGATCTCAAATCTCCCTTTTCTGTCAAAGATACTAGAAAAGGTAGTATCCTCACAATTATATTCCTTCCTAGAGAAAAATGATATCTGTGAGGAATTCCAGTCAGGATTTAGATCGTATCATAGTACTGAGACTGCTCTCATTAGAGTTACAAATGACCTGCTTCTATCATCTGATTGTGGTTGTATCTCTTTATTAGTTCTACTGGATCTTAGCGCTGCGTTCGACACTATCGACCACGACATTCTTTTGAATAGACTACAAAACTTTGTTGGCATTAGTGGAAGTGCCTTAGCATGGTTCAAATCGTACTTATCTGACCGCCATCAGTTCGTAGCAGTGAATGAAGAGGTATCATATCGATCACAAGTGCAGTATGGAGTACCTCAAGGCTCAGTACTAGGGCCGTTACTTTTCACGCCTATATGTTACCCTTGGGAGATATTATCAGGAGACATGGTGTTAGCTTTCACTGTTATGCTGATGATACTCAGCTCTATATTTCTTCGCGGCCGGTGAAACACACCAAATTGAGAAACTAACGGAATGCATAGTTGATATAAAAACTGGATGACGAGTAATTTTTACTGCTAAATTCTGAAAAACAGAGGTGTTAATTATCGGACCTAAAACCCCACATGTAACCTAGAACATTATCTAACACTTGACGGCTGCTCTGTCAATTCTTCTTCATCAGTCAGGAACCTAGGTGTGCTGTTGATAGCAATCTGTCATTTGAAAGCCATGTTTCTAGCATCTGTAAAACTGCATTTTTCATCTCAAAAGCATATCTAAATTGCGACCAATGCTCTCAACGTCAAATGCAGAAATGTTAATTCATGCGTTTATGACCTCAAGGTTAGACTATTGTAATGCTTTATTGGGTGGTTGTTCTGCACGCTTGATCAACAAACTACAGTTGGTCCAAAATGCAGCAGCTAGAGTCCTTACTAGAACCAGGAAATATGACCATATTAGCCCGGTTCTGTCAACACTGCACTGGCTCCCTATCAAGCATCGGATAGATTTTAAAATCTTGTTAATTACTTATAAAGCCCTGAATGGTTTAGCTCCTCAGTACTTGAGCGAGCTCTTATCGCATTATAGTCCTCCACGTCCGCTGCGTTCTCAAAACTCTGGCCGTTTGATAATACCTAGAATATCAAAATCGACTGCGGGCGGCAGATCCTTTTCCTATTTAGCACCCAAACTCTGGAACAGTCTACCTAACACTGTTCGGGAGGCAGACACACTCTGTCAGTTTAAATCTAGATTAAAGACCCATCTCTTTAGCCTGGCTTACACATAACACATTAATACGCTTCTATTATTCAAATCCGTTAAAGGATTGTTAGGCTGCATTAATTAGATCAACCGAACCGAACACTCCCCATAACACACGATGTACTCGTTACATCGTAAGTTGAATGGCATCTGCGCTAATGTTTGTCTGTTTTTTCCTAGTCTGTTTCTCGGTCCGTGTCCGATCAGATGGTGGGTCGGCGCCGAGGTGGCGTCTGCGGCCCTGATCGCCGGGCGGAGACCAGGACGCCCGGATGACCCCCAGAGATATATCCCCAGATATATCAACCAAAAATAACAAAATAACTAAAATATAATAAAATACCTAACTACATAATACTACTATTGTTAGAAATTGCAACAAAATTAAAATAGAAATAGAAACTTTTGAACTGCGGGTTTCGTCTGGTCAGAGGAGAACTGGCCCCCGACTGAGCCTGGTTTCTCCCAAGGTTTTCTCCATTATGTCTCAGAGGAGTTTTGGTTCCTTGCCGCTGTCGCCTCTGGCTTGCTCAGTTAGGGACACTTAATTTCTAGCGATTATCGCCGATTTGATTGCACAGATACTATTTAAACTAAACTGAGCTAGACAATGACATCTCTGAATTCAATAATGAAATGCCTTTAACTGAAAATTGAGTGTTTAATCTTATCATTATACATTACTGACACTCTATCCTCCAATTTGATACTGTTAAGTGCTTTGACACAATCTGTATTGTAAAAGCGCTATATAAATAAAGGTGACTTGACTTGACTTGACTATTTGGAGACGAACAGACGACATTAAAAGACAAAAAGCACCGTCTTTGGGACCTGGAGCAGCCGCTGCGTCTGATCGCGCCCGCCATCTTGCCTCTTGTCACTTATGTTTCAGCTATGCTGAAATGGGGGAATTATTTTAAAATGCTTTTAATGTTTATCAGAAGAAAATACAGAGACACTGATGGTGGAGCAGCAGCTCCGTGTCCTGTGTTTTATTAAAGGTTAGTTCACCCAAAAATGAAAATTAGCCTGTGTTTTACTCACCCTCAAAGCATTCTAGGTGTATGTGAAAAAATGTTTTGTTTCCTTTCCTCCTGCATATCTCACAGGCACGCGACACATACATCCTACGTCATCCGCCTGGACTGCTTCCGCGTACGACAGTCAGCGGAAGTGAGAAAAAATGTTTATTACATTTGAAATATGGATATTTATCTTACAAAAACACATGAATTGCTACAAGAGGCCTTTATATTCACCCCGGAGCCATGTGAGGCACGTTTTATTATGGATGCCCACACTTTTTTTCAAGTCTTCTGAACTGTTGACAACAAACACCCGCTTACCCCCATTGAAAGGCTTTGGAGGGGCCAGGACAATTTTTTAATAGAACTCCAATTGGAGTCGTCTGAAAGAATAAAGTCACATACACCTATGCTTTGAGGGTGAGTAAAACACAGGCTAATTTTCATTTTTGGGTGACATTTCAAAGGGTTAATACAGTAGCAAACTGTATTTGATTTACAGTTGCAAACTGTACTGTTTTACAGTAAATTACTGTAAAAATCCAATTCATCAGTTTACCACTGTAATTCATTCATTTTAAAATAGATTTCATTAGATTTTATAATTTTTATATAGAATTCATTTTATTTTACTCTAGATAGGTACTACTGGCATTCAATTAAAACAGGCACAATAATTACAAAATATCAAATTCTTTATTTAAAACATTGCATGTATAACACTTAAAAATACAGTCTTCCAATGCTGGAACAGTGCATCTTCACCATTTATCCTGTCTTAGGACGTTTTGCAGTGCAATATATTGTATCTTCTGGATTTATCCTCTCAAAGAATCTTTAGGCAACAGAAACATAATGGGGGAAAAGACAAGCAGCCAAAGAATACATACAGTTGTGTTCAAAATAATAGCAATCCAACATCATTAACCAGATTAATCACAGTTTTTAAGTAGAAATTACATGGCAAAATTTTACTAGTAGGTGTGGTAGAATAATAGAAAACCAACAGACCCAACAGTTATGACATGCATGCTGTTGATTCTGTGTTATTGAATTAATTGAAAAGGGCGTGTTCAAAATAATAGCAGTGTGGAGTTTAATTGGACAGGTAAATCATTCTGTGAAAAACTGGTATCAAACAAGTGGCCCCTTATTTAAGGATAAATAAGTGAAGGGACAGTGAAGCATGGTGGCGCAAGCATCATGATACGGGATGTTTCTCATACTACGTGTTGGGCCTATTTATCGCATTCCAGAGATCATGGATCAGTTTGAGTACATTAAAATACTTAAAGAGGTTATGTTGCCTTATGCCGAAGAGGAAATGCCCTTGAAATGGGTGTTTCAACAAGACAACGACCCCAAACACACCAGTAAGCGAGCCGACGGCAAGGTGTGGTATATTCCCCATCACGGGTATACCATCCGAAAAAGAAAACCCTTAGAGTTGTTTTTGACTGTGCTGCTGTGTTTAAAGGAATTTCATTGAATTCACAGCTGTTGCAGGGCCTTACCTCACAAGCACTTTACTTGGCGTACTTACCAGGTTTAGACAGGAACGTGTAGCGTTGATGGCAGACATCCAAGCCATGTTCCATCAGGTGAGGGTGTCTCCGAGCACACAGACCTTTACGCTTCTTGTGGTATCCTGATGGCGATACAAGACAAGCTCCCATGCAATACAGGATGAGGGTTCACCTCTTTGGGGCTGTGTCTTCGCCTAGTTGTGCGAATTATGCACTGCGGAGAATTGTGCGAGACTATAAAGACAACTTTGAACCTAGTGTTCTGAACACAATACTCCAAAATTTTTACATGGATGATTGTCTAAAGTCTGTGTCATCAGAGGCCAAAGCCATAAAAATGGTGCACGAATTGACTGAAGCTTGTGCGAAGGGAGGATTCCGCCTATTGAAGTGGACAAGTAACAGCAGTGAAGTTTTGGCCAGTATTCCTGAGTCACAGCGCCCAAGATCATCAGGGGCTTAATCTGGATCAAAAGGCAAGTCTGCTGAAACAGCTCTTGGTCTTCATTGGTGCATAGACGCAGACGTTTTGACCTTTAGGATAGCCATACAAGAGCGCCCACATACAAGACGTGGCATATTGTCTGTGGTGTCGTCCATCTATGACCCTTTGGGTTTTCTTGCACCATTTACTTTGCCTGTTAAAAGGATGCTGCAGGAGATGTGTAGGCTGAACATTGGCTGGGATGCCAGCATACCTTGTGTCTTCTCCGAGCAGTGGTCCAAATGGCTGGCTAATCTCCATCAAATCACTGAGTTCACAGTGGACCGGTGTATCAAGCCAAAGGACTTTGGAACACCTACCGCCTGCAGTTGCATCACTTTTCCGATGCCAGTGAGTATGGCTATGGAACTGCATCATATCTCAGGATGGAGAATGAAAGAAACCATGTCAGTATTGCTTTTATATTGGGCAAGGCCAGGGTCGCTCCTTTAAAGCAAACAACAATTCCTCGTCTTGAGCTGACTGCTGCTGTCCTGGCTGTTAGGGTGGACAAGATGCTGAAGAGGAGTTGCAGCTTGATCTGCACCCATCAGTATTCTGGACAGATAGCACAACTGTTTTAAAGTATATTGGAAACGAGACCAGGAGGTTTCATACGTTTGTGGCCAATAGGGTGGCCGTAATCAGAAATGAAACAGATATTGTACAGTGGAGACATATTGGCACAAGACTGAATCCAGCAGATGAGGCATCCAGGGGTCTAAGTGCTGAAGAATTCCTTGCATGCGAACGGTGGCTGAGGGGACCAGAATTTCTCTCAAGGGGGGAAGTGGAATGGCCTAAGACCATCATGGAACAACCTGTAATCCCTGTGGATGACCCTGAGGTGATAAAAGACCCACTGGTGAATGCCTTTGTCTCCCATAGTCTACTGAATGCAACAAAGGTGTTTTTAAGCTATTTTTCAGATTTTAAGAAGCTGAGAACTTCTGTGGCATGGATGCTTAGACTCAGAGACATGCTTCTAACCTTGTCCCAAAGGAGAAAGGTTCTTGAAGCCTCCGAAAGTATTGGTCATGATAAAGGAGGCCGAAGAAATGACTATCTTTATGCTGAGATGCAAAGGAAAAATTGGCACTCTGTGGACAGTCACTGACAACAGGTGACCTTGAGAGGGCAGAAGGTGCCATCATTTGTTTTTCCCAGCAAGAGAGGTTTTCTGATGAGATTGTGGTTTTGAAAACGGAGGATCTGTCAAACGAAACAGCGACCTCTACAAGCTGGACCCAGTGTTGGAGGACGGATTGCTGCGGTCGGAGGAAGGCTCAGTAGGGCTGCCATGCCTGAAGTTGAAAAACATCCTGTCCTTCTTTCTAAAGAGCAACATGTGTCCAAACTCCTCTTGAAGCATATCCATCAACAGTTGGGTCACGCAGGTAGAAATCATATGCTCTCTTCTCTCAGGAAGCAATACTGGATTACTCATGCCAATTCTGCCTGCAGGAAGGTCATCTCTGAGTGTGTAGTTTGTCGCCGTCTCCAAGGAAAGACAGGGGTACAGAAAATGGCCGATTTACCAGTAGAGAGAATTGTGCCAGATTTACCTGCATTCACAAATGTGGGCGCCGACTACCGGGCCAGTAGAGGTGAAGAAAGGCCGGGCAGAGCGGCGCCACGGCGTTCTCTTTACCTGCATGACGAGTAGGGCAGTTCATCTTGAAGTTGCTTATGCTTTAGACACTGACTCATGCATAAATGCCATTCGCCGCTTCATGTGTCGCAGAGGTCAGGTGACACATCTGACATCAGACAATGGTACTAACTTTATAGGAGCTGAGCGGGAGTTAAGGGAAGCCATTGCTGAGTTAGACCACCAGAAGATTCAGCATGCCTTATTGCAGAGTGGTCTAGCATGGTCCTTTAACCCTCCAGCTGGGTCTCACTATGGGGGGGTTTGGGAGCGTCTTATTCGTCTTGCGAAAAGGGTCCTCTTTTCCACACTCAGACTTCAAACACTGGACGATGAAGGGTTTCACACCATTCTTTGCGAAGTCGAAGCCATTCTCAATAGTCGTCCCATTACAAAGGCCTCTGAGGATGTGAATGACCTTGAAGCACTTACACCCAATCACATCCTGCTCTTGAAGTCAAAGCCACACCTCCCTCCTGGGCTCTTTTGTAAAGATGATCTGTACATGAAGAGAAGATGGAGGCAGGTGCAGTTTTTATCTGATCTCTTTTGGAAGCGCTGGGTGAGGGAATACTTACCGCTACTCCAGGAGAGACAGAAGTGGATGAGACCAAAAAGAAGCTTTTCCATTGGAGATATTGTGGTCATAATGGATCCTGTCGCCCCAAGAGGGTCTTGGCTGATGGGAAAAATTACGCAGACGCATTCCCTGACAAGAAAGGTTTTGTCCGTTCAGTTCAGCTGAAGACAAAACGGGTCAGCTGGATCGGCCTGTAACGAAGATCTGCCTTTGATGGAAGCCAAGTGTCATAGCTGAGGTCCCGACTAGATGACTTGACTACAGAGGTCCTGGGTTTAAGAGAAGATTTCACTTAGATTAGTTCTGCACAAATGGCTCCTTTTGGTTTAAACTAGGTGATTTGGGTAATCGTGATTAAAGTAAATATTCCCAATTATGGGGCCGGGTGTAGGAGCCATTTATATTCACCTTTAGATAAGTTAATTTAGTTATTACTTATTTTAGCCACTTGGGGAGTATTGCACTGGGGTGGCACGTCACTGGGAGTTAGGTATATTTACAGGTGTGGTAATTAGTTAGGGAAAGGTGTGGATGGTGGGGAACACACGGTTCTTACCGTAGCCGTGAGCACCCACTTTATCAGACAGCACAACAGCACTTTATTAGCACTGGGTGAAGTACCATTTTATGAAAAATATATTTTCTACCTTTTATAATAAACGGAACACCACCCAAAGAGAGCTAATGCCTGGATTTAAGTTTTGTCCGCTATGAGTTGAGAACACCATGCCATCCATGCCGAGGCTTATAGGATAGCCTCTACAATACTTAAAGAGGTTATGTTGCCTTATGCCGAAGAGGAAATGCCCTTGAAATGGGTGTTTCAACAAGACAACGACCCCAAACACACCAGTAAGCGAGCAGCATCTTGGTTCCAGACCTACATGATTAACGTTATGGAGTGGCCAGCCCAATCTCCAGACATTAATCCAATAGAAAACTTGTGGGGTGACATCAAAAATGCTGTTTCTAAGGCAAAACTAAGAAGTGCAGAGGAATTGTGGTCTGTAGTGCAATCGTCGTGGGCTGGAATACCTGTTCACAGCCGCCAGACTCCATGCCACACAGATGTCAAGCAGTTCTCAGAAACCGTGGCTATACAACTAAATATTAGTTCAGTGATTCACAAGAAAGCTAAATCTTCAAGCATTTTTCAGTTTATACAGTAAATGTTTGACTTTGTTAAGAAAAATACAGACACTGCTATTTTTTGAACAGCCTAATATTAATTTTTCTTCACTTTCTGTAAAGTAATAACAAGTTTGCTAAATTAGAATAGAATGTGCAATGTTCCCAATGCATTTGTGTGTATTGAAGTAAAAGTTATTATACGGATTTTGAGCTTTACTCGCTTTTTTAAACACACTGCTATTATTTTGAACACAACTGTAATTGTGTTCCAATTACAATGGCCACCAAAACGTGACCACCACCTTTGCTCACCATCCACTTTGTTAGAGACAGAAATGTCTTCTCTGAAAAACAAGTAGAGGAAATGGCACACTTTTAAAAGGCAAACCTCATACAGAATACACAAACCTCTCAAAACCATAGCTGTTCTCTTACCATGAATTATCAGTCTCAGGGTGGCTGGCCTGCTCATGTCTTTCTTGATGCTTCATTGCAGTTGCCTTTAAACCCCAAATCCAAAAAAATGCAGTAAATCTTAAATTCCATTAAAAACTATAACAAACTAATTATAAAACTATAAAGGCAAGCTAGCCATAAAACTTGTTTATCTTAGCTAACATACAATTTTATTTTCTCAATAGGCTACTGGCTTAAAAAGTGGATGGTGAGCAAAGGTGGTGGCCACAGTAAAGAGTGTAAAGATTGTGTTGCCTGTTCTCATTATTTAAAATGCAAGTCATTTACACATTCACAAACGGGTAAAATTGATCACATGTAAAACAACACATGTGATACATAATTCTGTGTTCTTGCCCTTTACTGTATGTTGGTAAAACAAAACATGCATTGCACACTAGAATTGTTGAACATATGTGTGCTATCAGTAGACAAGATCACACTTCTCTGGTTTTTTGTCATTTTGAGTCTGCAAAACATTCTTTTTCTGATTTCAAATTCCTGGGCATTGAGAGGGTTATCCTACATAGGAGAGGTGGTAACCATGATAGAAAATTGTTACAAAGAGAGGCTTTTTGAGTTGAAATCATTAACCCCAACAAGATTAAATGAAGAGATGGATCTTGCATGTTTTTTGTAAAGGGAAATTGTTGGATAAAGATCAGCTGTCAACAGTTTACAATTGTGCCTATATAAGTGTGGTGTTGCTTTTTTGCCTCATGAGTACTGAAGAAAGCATGGGCTGAAACATCTGCTCTCTGGTCTGTTTTTAATACACTTTTCACTTTTGCATATGAAAAAAAAAAAATATATATATATATATATATATATATATATATATATATATATATATATATACAGTGAGGAAAATAAGTATTTGAACACCCTGCTATTTTGCAAGTTCTCCCACTTAGAAATCATGGAGGGGTCTGAAATTGTCATCGTAGGTGCATGTCCACTGTGAGAGACATAATCTAAAAAAAAAATCCAGAAATCACAATGTATGATTTTTAACTATTTATTTGTATGATACAGCTGCAAATAAGTATTTGAACACCTGAGAAAATCAATGTTAATATTTGGTACAGTAGCCTTTGTTTGCAATTACAGAGGTCAAACGTTTCCTGTAGTTTTTCACCAGGTTTGCACACACTGCAGGAGGGATTTTGGCCCACCTCCACACAGATCTTCTCTAGATCAGTCAGGTTTCTGGCCTGTCGCTGAGAAACACGGAGTTTGAGCTCCTCCAAAGATTCTCTATTGGGTTTAGGTCTGGAGACTGGCTAGGCCACGCCAGAACCTTGATATGCTTCTTACAGAGCCACTCCTTGGTTATCCTGGCTGTGTGCTTCGGGTCATTGTCATGTTGGAAGACCCAGCCTGGACCCATCTTCAATGCTCTAACTGAGGGAAGGAGGTTGTTCCCCAAAATCTCGCAATACATGGCCCCGGTCATCCTCTCCTTAATACAGTGCAGTCGCCTGTCCCATGTGCAGAAAAACACCCCAAAGATGATGCTACCACCCCATGCTTCACAGTAGGGATGGTGTTCTTGGGATGGTACTCATCATTCTTCTTCCTCCAAACACGTTTAGTGGAATTATGACCAAAAGTTCTATTTTGGTCTCATCTGACCACATGACTTTCTCCCATGACTCCTCTGGATCATCCAAATGGTCATTGGCAAACTTAAGTCGGGCCTGGACATGTGCTGGTTTAAGCAGGGGAACCTTCCGTGCCATGCATGATTTCAAACCATGACGCCTTAGTGTATTACCAACAGTAACCTTGGAAACGGTGGTCCCAGCTCTTTTCAGGTCATTGACCAGCTCCTCCCGTGTAGTTCTGGGCTGATTTCTCACCTTTCTTAGGATCATTGAGACCCCACGAGGTGAGATCTTGCATGGAGCCCCAGTCCGAGGGAGATTGACAGTCATGTTTAGCTTCTTCCATTTTCTAATGATTGCTCCAACAGTGGACCTTTTTCACCAAGCTGCTTGGCAATTTCCCGTAGCCCTTTCCAGCCTTGTGGAGGTGTACAATTTTGTCTCTAGTGTCTTTGGACAGCTCTTTGGTCTTGGCCATGTTAGTAGTTGGATTCTTACTGATTGTATGGGGTGGACAGGTGTCTTTATGCAGCTAACGACCTCAAACAGGTGCATCTAATTTAGGATAATAAATGGAGTGGAGGTGGACATTTTAAAGGCAGACTAACAGGTCTTTGAGGGTCAGAATTCTAGCTGATAGACAGGTGTTCAAATACTTATTTGCAGCTGTATCATACAAATAAATAGTTAAAAAATCATACATTGTGACTTCTGGATTTTTTTTTAGATTATGTCTCTCACAGTGGACATGCACCCACGATGACAATTTCAGACCCTCCATGATTTCTAAGTGGGAGAACTTGCAAAATAGCAGGGTGTTCAAATACTTATTTTCCTCACTGTATATATATATATATATATGGTAGACCTTTTTTGGTCTCTTTGAATTTTTCAATGTGCGGACAAATTCAGCTACCTATTGGACAGATCAGAGGAAGAACCTTTGATGGGCTGGGAACCTCCAGTCTACATAGTTAGCCAGAGTACAAAACTACTCTGTATAGTCCTCGGTGGTGTTTCTCCGTTGCTTAAGCCTGAGATCCTAAGAGGATCTGGACATAGGATGATTTTTAAGAATCATCTGATGACCAGTAGTTGTATGGAGATGTTTGCAGGTTACACATTCTCCTTAAGGCAATACCAACACCAGCGATCCAATATCTCTGTCATAGATTAGCCAATGTAGCCATAATATCAAAAGTCATTTCACTTTTTTTTTTCGAATTCAACTTTTCCCAGTTATTCCAAAGGCAGCAAGTCTGGGGAAGTGTCCAAAAAGAGTAGTGATTAACAAAGCCTAACATAAAATCAGATTCTTCACCTCAGAACACTCCCTTTCATCTCTGGATCATGAGGAGATATCACACCTACATCAGTAGGATCCATTGGCTACTGCTCTTGTGGTCGAATAGGAAACAGGACAAGGAATCCACATCTGGTGTTTTAGGAATGAATCCACCTTTAATCCTCTGGATGCTAGATCAGCTGAATTGCTATTTGCATTCACATACCTCCATTGTTTTACTTCAGAAACCTTTAGGATTTCAGAAACTTGAATCTCAAAGTTTCATTCCAAATGTAATTAAGCACCATGTACTGTCAGTCCAGAAAACAGAACCCTGAAATTAAGTACAGTGTCCGAATTTGTAGAAATAGATACAAGTCAGATAGAAGTTATTGAAAACAACTTATACAGTCTTGGAGTCACAGATCCTTGTGGCCTCTGCACACTTTCTCAAAGCACACTTTGGAGTAACTCAGAGATAATGTGCCACCATTAAAACAGAATCAGCATTATGCATTTTTACAGATTGCCATTTGTATTTCTTCTTGGCTATGAAACCTTAGGTCACAATCCTCTAAATGCATCTTGACTTGACAACACAGTGGTTCAGGCTGTAGGATTACTTAATTACAAAACGTTATCAGAATGATGGTACATTTGTTCATTTATGATCACCCTCTGGTACTAATACCAATAACTGAAATAATAAGCACAGGCAGAATAGCAGGGTATGTGGGAGAATGTTACGAGAATGTGAAGTCATTGTATTGCAGTAAGGAGCACATCAGTGTTGTTTAAACTTAAAACCAGTTTGCACCTAATTTGTAAATGAAAGTGTTAACAGTAACAGTAGCTCAAGTAGAGAGGAAGAGGAACATCTAAGAGCAGAGCCCTGAGAAAAGAGAGCAAGAGAATTGGCAGAGCCATGAGTTGTAACAGGAACACAAAGGTTTTTGTTACTTTTAAACCCTACAAGAGCAACAAACTGTAACAACAAACATTGAAATATTTTAAGGCTGATTTGTTTTATTTATGACAACTTCTTGACAAGGAAAAAAATCTTTCCCAAAGTTAGAACTTCAGTACATTTTGTCCAAAAAAGTTTGTCATTTGTAACAAAAAACAAGATTAATCATTCAAATTTGATCTGAGATGAAGTAATCCTTTGCTTTCTGAAAACGAGATATAAAATATGAAGGGGTGCACTGAGAAAAAAGCATACATTTTAAAGGTAAAATCAACATGATGGGAAGTATTTTTTAGAGGCAGCTTGTGAAAGATTTGATGAAGTGTGCCATGTTTTGTATGCTCTGCATTCAGCTTTATATGCACAGATCTCTTTAAGTTAACCGTTGGTAGGTTGATTTCTCTGATAAATTGTGGTTACACATTATTATCACAACGAAAATGTTAAATGTTAAACTTTAATATTACAATCTAATTAGAATCACATGAATAAGTTTTTCCATAGTCCCATATTAAAATAAGTATTGTGAGGATACTTTGTATAGGGCCTACTTGCTTCATATTTGCATTGTAAAAGCATGAAAAAAAATTATAAATCACAAGACAACTCCAGGCTAAAACATTTCATTACAATTAAACATCATGAAAGTCCATCGCCTTAATTAAAATAATACCTATATAAACAGTGCCTGGCAAAAAGTATTTAGACCCACTGAAATTTCATTCTCAGCCACTGACTTCTGTAGCTCCTTTAAAGCGAAGAGTTTTGGGACAACCTTTTCTCATCAGTATCTAGGTGATGTAGTCTCCACTTGTGGGTAACTGATCAAACAGTAAGAACAGGTATGTGCAAACATTTTGTACTCTTTTCCTAACGTATGCATTTATTTATTTTTTTAATCTTCATTTTGAGATTTAACATTTGCAGATTTGCAGAGTTTTACACAGAACAAAAGCTCAATATATATATATATATATATATATATATATATATAAATCTAATACTCTATAAATGGTTAATTGGCAAATAATAGTCTTAGATGTGCATTTGAGAACATACAAATCAAAACCTCATTCAATGCCTTTGGCTTTTAACTCATCCTTCACCCTCTTCAGGTAGTCAGGGTCTGGATACCCATAACTGTAACAGAAGAAAATAAGATATAGATTTTTTTTTTTTACATTAATCCCAAATAAATATGTAATGCTTGATTACTGGTTTTACTGAACATCATAGAACATTGAAAGCTAACTTTATATGAACTCATACCTTTCAGGCCCACCGTGTGTGTTGGTCTTATGATGAACGTCATTCCAGGTGACAACATTATCTAAACCAGAAGTTGTAGATTTCCCGACAGTAAAGATCAGTTTCTGATGAAAAGCCCTGTGCAGCAGTCCGAGCACTTCATTTCCTTCATTGTTGTCTGGCAAGTATGCATGACGTTTTGCCCCCTGAAAAGGCTTTCCCGGGTTTGGATGCTTCTTCTAAAAAATATTTTTAAAAGATGTATTACTGTACCATACCATTAATCAAAACTATTTAAAAACAGAAATGGACCTAGAGTACAAGGAGGTCACAGATATCATAGACGCTTCTGGTTTAAAAATAACAGCTAATTGTGAGAAGTGTAGAAGCTATTTATGCCTTATATTGTGTTTTCATTGTTTTTCTACAGCAGGGGTGCCCAAACTTAGTCCTGGAGGGCCGGTGTCCTGCAGTGTTTAGCTCCAAATTGCCTCCACACCTGCCAGGAAGTTTCTAGTATGCCTAGTAAGAGCTTGATTAGCTGATTCAGATGTGTTGGAACTAAAGCCCTAAACACACTGCACGATTTTCGGCTGTGCCAGATGAAAGATTGGCATCGTCGTGGCAAATCAGAAATTGCGGCAATTGCTTCACGATGCCAGTCTTTCGTCTGGGACAGCCAAAAATTGTACAGTGTGTTTCGGGCTTAAAGCATGACTGTTGCCCTCCAGGAGCAGAGTTTGACACACCTGGAGCACACAATCTGTTGTCAGTAATTATCAAGTGCTCCTGAAGATCTGAAGTGTTTTTCAGGGTTGGAGGTGAACTCTGCAGGTAGGTAGATCTCCAGAAACAGGATTTGGCACCCCTGCTGTAGACCTTTTGCAAAGTGTTTACATATTCTTACCGTTTGAATACCACTGGGTATGTCATAGGTGATTTCAATAGTGCCACAGTGTGGATATCCAGAGAGACTCAATGTGCTCTTTGTTACATACATATTTCCATCCGGTTGGTTTCCCTCCAATTTCCCAAACACTTCCTTACACACAGGACAGATGGATCCCAGACTCTCCACTGACCTTCTTATACATTCCTGACAGAATTCATGCCCACATTTCAGTTTTATCTTGTCAGTGAAGTTGTCCATACAAATAGCGCACGTCTCCTCTTCAGCATGAGCACCTTTACTGTCATGTTTAGAATCATTTTTTGATTGTTCATTGAAACCAGTATCTGTTTCGCTTCTCCCTCTAAAGTTCACTCCCTCATCCCGTCCTGCTCCACCCACTGCTCCTGGACCATAATCAGGCGTCTGATTCCATCTGAATCCTCTTGCTTGAGGGATGTCATCCAAATATCCAATAAATTTCTTCATCTTGTCATCAAACACATTCTTCTTAAGTTTCTTCTCAATATCAGCAATAGCAGGGCTGAGATGTTCTGGCAGTCCAACGAGCTTCCAGGGACTGAATGCATCTGCTGCAACAACACAGTAATGCTGCTGCTGAAGTTTCTGCACTAGTGGAGCCACATCAGTTTCATGTTTAGGGTTTGTGAGTTCACAGCTGACAGCGGCTGAGGCTAGTTTCTGGTACAGATGTGTTAAAGCTCTGAGAGCATGACCTTCAAGATTAATATGCTGATCTCCTTTGGATCGAGCCTGAACCTTAATTATATTTTTCTGCAGTTTTTCTTCATGAAATAGCACTCCATACTTTGTTTGAAGCTGTGATATTTGTTCCTCATAGGAAAGTTTCATCAGATCCCAATGAGCCTTGTCCATCTCAAGTTGAGTCTGAAGGTCTTTTGTGTCCATGTGCAGTGAAGATCTGCTTTGTGGAGAAATGTTGTTATCTAAATCCATTTCATTCCATTTGTCTTTAAATTGGTTTTCTGCTCCTGTTGTCTCTCTTTTAATGATGTCTGTAAATTTCTTCGGTCCAAAGAACCGGCAGTCACTGGCAGACATGGTCAACATCATCTTTGTCTTCTCTGACTGGATGTTACGAAGGGCCTCCTTCACAATATCTGAATCCATGTCATTATGATTAATGGTAGCTACACTAAAACTATCCACACATTCAGTGAGAAGTTTCTGAAAGTCCTCAGACGCTCTGGAGACAGAATCAGGGCTTGCTGTCTGGGTGGGTCTGAATGAGACTGATGCTTCTGAACCCATAGAGACTCCATGTCGTTTCTCAATTAGCTCCAGCTCCTTTCTGTAAGCATGAAGCATGTACCAGAACTGATGGAGGGGAACAGGGAGTCCATCTGAGGTTGCATGGTTTTTTTCAGCAGTCTTAGTCTCACTTAGATCTCTATTAGACGCAGCAGCCTCTGCACCACTATTGGTGTCATCTGAAGTCGCACGTTGAGTGCTGTTTACCTAAAAACATATGATGGGGTTTTATTTAAGGATTTGATACCCACAGTGAAATTTACAATGAATGAATTAAAAATATGTTATTGTCGTGCAAATCCCAGTCTGTAAAACATTAATGTAAGCAGTATTGTCCACATTGGCTGAACATATGCAGCAATCCCACACAGCAAAATCTCCAGTGTTGAAATCCTAGTGTTAAGGACTTTTAGAGTAAAGTGTTAAAGTTGTGGTGTTGAACTTTAGGGGATTAACACTAGCTAGTGTAAACAGCACCCTCTGGCCGGTGTAAATATGCAGAGAAACTCTTATAACACTCTGTTGAGTGTTATTAGTCACATCCGGGACGTTTGCTCGTGTGCACGCCTGACCCATCTGGAATATTTTTCACAGACGCCATGTTCTTAGACTCGCGATGCGGAGCATATGAGGACGCAAAACAGCGAAATTAAGTGTTTAATCTTACTCACAATATGCGTTTTGTAATATCATATCGTTTTATAGCGATATTTATGAGGTGTGTGCGTCTAAATGTTTTTTAAAGACATTTCTTCCACTCGCGAGGCGGACCAGACGAGGACGTTTCTTTTTAGAAGGGACATGCCGAAAGTTAAGTGTTTTATCTCATTTATCATACGTATTTCACAACATCATATTGATTTATAGCGATATTTGTGTGATGTGCACTCCTAAACTTTTTCTCAGAGGGATATTTTCCTTCACTCATGATGCGGAGAAGACGGAGAATTTGGTTTTATCATGGAAAACACCGAAAGTAAGTGTTTAACCTCATTTACATTTTGTATTTTATAAAATAATATTACTTTATGACGATATTTTTATGCTGTGCACGCCTAAACGGGCCTAACCGTTTCTCACAGATGACTATGCCTTGATGCGGAAGTCACTTGTAACAGGGGAAACATAAGAAGTAAGTGTTTTGTGCCCTCACAAGTCTTGGAATATGGCACATGAGGCGCATAAACTACTTTAGACACTTTATTATCACTATAATTCTTTTTTTTAAAGCATGAACATGTGTTTTGTGTTCAGCAAATGTGAATCGTATAGGTTTGGAATTACAATTTTAAGTTAACTGTTCCTTCAATATTGTTACAGATGGTTCATGCTGGTTTAACAGAAAAATCGAAAGATGATGTGCTTGAAGAGTATGAAGCCACCAATACATTAAGTGGGATGAGAAGAGCTTTGTTAGGACACATACCAGAGACATGGGTAAGCCACAATTGCATATTTTAAGATTATTGATTGTCATGCTTAATATTTTGATTATTAAACGATAATAATAAAGAGTCTGATCTCCTCCTAAAAATGTTTCTTAAAAAATGCTTTGAATGTAAGTTTTTGGTATGCTTGCATTGTTATTTATTTATGTGCTGTCCCATTTAGGTGCATTCATTTTGGTAGGAGGAGTCCAACCATAAGTGAATAGTAAATGTTTACTTATACTCATGCCTTTCCACAGATGCCATATATGACAGTTTCTTCTATTGATTATTCAAAATATCAATTTTTTGTGTTCCTCAGAAGACAGAAGGTCCTACAGGTGTGGAACCACATGAGTATAAATAAATGATGACGGAATTGTCAGTTTTGGGTTAACTATTCTTATATTGTAAGTGATACTTGTCTCTGACATTTCACCTGATAAATGGATGTGAAATAATCCGTTTAGTTTTTTCTCCTATTTTACAGGAGCACTTTTGTGATGCTGCAGGTGGGAGTTGGGTATCTTGCTTGGCTGAAACCTGCAGAGAAACACATCTCGTCTTGCTGAAAACTACTCTTTACAAGCAGGTCCAAACACCATTAGCAGAGACTTTGTTCAGTGAGCATTAACATGCATATTAACATGCATTCTGCCTGGATGCTAATGAATGGGATGCTGTTGTTTAAGCTGATAAATGTAAGCATTATAAACCTCATGACATTAAGTGTACATATGGACCAAATAAGAATATGTATTTTGCGCCTTTGCACTGATTTGCATTATGATGTTTTAATTGTTGTAAGAACATGTTCTTTACATGCATTGAAAACATAGAATGTGAAAACATTTTGGCGCAGGGAAAAAGATTTACAATATTTCAATTAAAAATTAATAATTGTTAACGTGTATTGTTTTGTGGGTTTATTTTTTAATATTTTTACCTGAACATTGGTGCAGTGTTCACCAGTTGAGGGAGTTATATTCACTCTTTAAAATTTGCAGTGTAGGCTTATATTTTAATCTGCATTACTATTTTAAAATAAGTATTTACAATATTTACATTAAATTAACATTCAATAAATACACTGGGTGTGTAGGATTAATCACCATAAAGTGTTAAATGTGTATACTTGCGAGTAATAATTTCTTAACACCCTGAGTGATTAAAATTAAACACTAACGCAGTGTTTGTAAAATAAACACTTTTGTCAGTGTTGTTTTAACACTAGCAAAGATGGACCTGTATGTTCACCCGGAAAGTGATCATTTTAACACCCATGGTGACAAATCTCCCAACATATTTTTGCTGTGCAGTGTAATCCGATTTCAATTTGTGAAAAAATTGACTGTTTCTCTGTTTATTTGTTAATCAACCAATTACCATTTTGCTGCTAATTCAGAGGCCCTGTGAGAAATCTAATCTCATCTGGATGGGATGTCTGTGATTGCAGTATTTTAGACTTAATTCATCGGAATTATCATTCCTTTTATCACCTACCTTAATTGATTACACAGATCTTAATATATATTTATATACAGTGAGGAAAATAAGTATTTGAACACCCTGCTATTTTGCAAGTTCTCCCACTTAAAAATCATGGAGGGGTCTGAAATTGTCATCGTAGGTGCATGTCCACTGTGAGAGACATAATCTAAAAAAAAAAAAATCCAGAAATCACAATGTATGATTTTTTAACTATTTATTTGTATGATACAGCTGCAAATAAGTATTTGAACACCTGTCTATCAGCTAGAATTCTGACCCTCAAAGACCTGTTAGTCTGCCTTTAAAATGTCCACCTCCACTCCATTTATTATCCTAAATTAGATGCACCTGTTTGAGGTCGTTAGCTGCATAAAGACACCTGTCCACCCCATACAATCAGTAAGAATCCAACTACTAACATGGCCAAGACCAAAGAGCTGTCCAAAGACACTAGAGACAAAATTGTACACCTCCACAAGGCTGGAAAGGTTCGGGGAAATTGCCAAGCAGCTTGGTGAAAAAAGGTCCACTGTTGGAGCAATCATTAGAAAATGGAAGAAGCTAAACATGACTGTCAATCTCCCTCGGACTGGGGCTCCATGCAAGATCTCACCTCGTGGGGTCTCAATGATCCTAAGAAAGGTGAGAAATCAGCCCAGAACTACACGGGAGGAGCTGGTCAATGACCTGAAAAGAGCTGGGACCACCGTTTCCAAGGTTACTGTTGGTAATACACTAAGACGTCATGGTTTGAAATCATGCATGGCACGGAAGGTTCCCCTGCTTAAACCAGCACAAGTCCAGGCCCGACTTAAGTTTGCCAATGACCATTTGGATGATCCAGAGGAGTCATGGGAGAAAGTCATGTGGTCAGATGAGACCAAAATAGAACTTTTGGTCATAATTCCACTAAACGTGTTTGGAGGAAGAAGAATGATGAGTACCATCCCAAGAACACCATCCCTACTGTGAAGCATGGGGTGGTAGCATCATGCTTTGGGGTGTTTTTCTGCACATGGGACAGGGCGACTGCACTGTATTAAGGAGAGGATGACCGGGGCCATGTATTGCGAGATTTTGGGGAACAACCTCCTTCCCTCAGTTAGAGCATTGAAGATGGGTCGAGGCTGGGTCTTCCAACATGACAATGACCAAGCACACAGCCAGGATAACCAAGGAGTGGCTCTGTAAGAAGCATATCAAGGTTCTGGCGTGGCCTAGCCAGTCTCCAGACCTAAACCCAATAGAGAATCTTTGGAGGAGCTCAAACTCCGTGTTTCTCAGCGACAGGCCAGAAACCTGACTGATCTAGAGAAGATCTGTGTGGAGGAGTGGGCCAAAATCCCTCCTGCAGTGTGTGCAAACCTGGTGAAAAACTACAGGAAACGTTTGACCTCTGTAATTGCAAACAAAGGCTACTGTACCAAATATTAACATTGATTTTCTCAGGTGTTCAAATACTTATTTTCCTCACTGTGTATATATATATATATATATATATATATATATATATATATATATATATATATATATATATATATATATATATATATATATATAATATTTTTTTTTTTTTTTTTTACTGTGCTTTATGTAAAGCATTTTTCAGATAACGTGACCTTCTGACACCCACATACAGACACTTCCACCTCTGTTAATAACTAAAACTCAAACATTGTTTGAAAAACTGATCCTGTCACAGTGCTTTGATATATTGCCATTTCTTCTTATATTGCCATGTCAAATTATTGCTTTTAATTAAACATGATGCTGTCACAAAGCAGGATCTAGATCAGGAGTGGACAACTTTTGCCCTCAAATTCCATTTTCCTGCTACCTATCCCTGATCAAACACACCTGAACTAATCAAGGCCTTTAGAATTACTAGAATTACTAGCTACAGACAAGTGAGTTTAATCAGGGTTGGATCTAAACTCTGCAGGAGAGTGAAATCTGGTAGTGATGGGAAGATCAAATCATTTTTCTGATTCTCTCATTCAATCTCGTTTAGTAAAATGAACTAATCTTTATTCAGATCATTTCATTCAAATGTTAAATGTTATATTTTCAACATCCTAATTCCCCAAAACGCATCCACCTATGTAATATTGATCATATTCCAAATTAAAAAATCATTATAATACAGTCAAAGATCATTTATGAGGGACATAAATGATTACTTTACCTCCTGAGTCATTTGTCACATGACAGACACAATGAACAAATCCTTCATAAAGGATTCATCACTTCTTAAAGGGATCCCCGGGTATTAAGACATGTATAGCTTAATATAATATAAATGATGTCTCTTATTTAAATATGTAGTAGAAAACTCACACTGTAAAAAAAAAAGTTGGGCCAACTTAAAATTTTAAGGCAACTAGCTTCAGCAGATTTTTGAGTTTTCTCAACTTGTTGTTTTAAGTTTATACAACAAAAATTTAAGAATCTCCCACAAAAATAAGTTGAGCAAACTCTGAAATCTGCTGAAGCTGGTCGCCTTAAAATATTAAGTTGGCTCAACTTTTTTTTTTCGACATCGACATCGTTTTTGGACAACGGAGGGCGCCATTATTTTATGTGCACAGTACATTCTGCATCGATGACGTCAAATGGTTGCACTTGCTGAACTACTGGCGCTTATTTCTAGAGAAGCGATGTAAGCGATGTAAGACTTCACTGCTTTCCTAGCGATAAGATGAGGAGAAAAGAATGGGAAGATGCCTGTGGACGAATAAAACTTCCTAAAGACCCACTTCTTTTTTTCTCTCCACTTTAGCCCTGATGCCTTTGAATCTTTTAGTAGACCACAGCTACTGAAAGAGCTTACAAACGGCTGAGGCAAGAAACGCTAGATGCCATCTGTTAGGATGTAAACATGTCGATGCTAATCATGGCGCCGCGGCCGCTAGAGGAGTTTCTCAGCGCGGATTTCCCTCGATATCCGGGGCGTTTACACTCCTTGTGGGGAAACATCGATGGTACAGCATTTGGTTTAAACCTATACTTATATCCATCGCCACCTGTAAGCTCTTTCAGTCTCCTCATCCACCACCAGTGTGCAGCATCCACCTGGATGATGCAATGGCAGCCATATTGTGCCACAACACACCAGCTTATTGGTGGAGAGGAGACAGTGATGAAGCCAATCAGAATATGGGGATGATTAGGAGGCCATGATGATGAAAATTCCAGAGATGATGGAATTTGGCCAGGATGCCGGGGTTACACCCCCTACTCTTTTTCAAATGACATCCTGGGATTTTTTAATGACCACAGAGAGTCAGGACCTCGGTTTAACATCTCATCCGAAAAACTGAGCAGAATTTTTTGACGGAATAGTGTCCCTGTCACTATACTGGGGCGTTAGGACCCACACAGACCTCAGGGTAAGCACCCCCTGCTGGCCTCACTAGCACCTCTTCCAGCAGCAACCTAGTTTTCCCAGGAGTCTCCCATCCAGGTACTGACCAGACTCAGCCCTGCTTAGCTTCAGTGGGAAACCGGTCTTGGGCTGCAGGGTGATATGGCTGCTGGCATAGTAGGTTAGTCAGAATCCACTCACTGCTCAAAACGCCAGAATTTGGCCCAGTGCTGAGTTCTGCGCACTTGCGAATCCTAATGGGGACTAATTTGCATATTCATAAATCTACATATACTCAATGAGGAAATACTGTAGAGTTCAAGCCTTTTAAATTTGTCATTTTGATTATCAAAGATGCGTTTAAAGGGATCAAATTAGTGACTGCAGGGGGTCTTTAAATAATTTCCTAGATCCACCCCTGGTTCTCTCAGCAATCAAAATCTTAAAAAAGTAAATATGATACCTTTGATGATGAAATTCTCTTCTTGACAGACGTGTTTTGTGATACAGTCTCAGAATGTGTTTCATCCAGACAAATCTGTGCAGTCATTTCCTTATTATCATGTTTACAATTCAAAGATACAGTCCTGTGTTTTTTAAAAGTTTCTAGACCTATAGAGAGAAATAAATTAAAAAATGTAACATCAGTCAGAAGAAACCATTCAGCAGCAAGAAAACATTTTGTTTAGTATTTTCACTTCAATATAGTGAGCAACAGAAAAGCAATAGAGCGAGTATATCTCTGACAAAGCTGTGAGCGATGATTTTGTTTTTTAACATTGACAGCAAATCAAAATCTATATGCCTTTAAACCATACACCGCAATTATGCAGTATGTGGATGCTAAAATACAGTAGATGGGTCATTCCATGAAATCGGTGCCTTTTGCATCCCTAAGAAATAATCAAACATAGAATTAATATTGCAACAAATAAATCTGCGATTTAAAAATATAACAATACTATGTACTCGTTCATCAATATTACATAACAAAGTCAATTAAATATTATTTTAAATCATGCAAATGGCATTTATGCTGATAAAAGGTTTTTGGCCTGTCCCTAACTACGATTTTTCTTTTTTAGCAGGACTTTTAATTTACAAAATGAAGGCAAACTGATATAAAAAAAAATCACAGATGCATATTGTTCTAAATGCAGTCTCATTGTCAAGTAATGTTTTTGGCATAATTATACATGTTTTCTATAAAACATAAATCATTTTATTCCTCTATATGTTCTATTTTTGGATGATTTATGAGGCTTGACTGAGGGGGGGCATCATGCAGTGTCAACACAGTTAATATTTTTAAAATTTAAACAATTATTTGTTACATTTAATATAATCAATATCTACAAGTAACATCCTTTCAAAGTGTACAACATGTGCTTTTGTGAACTTGATTGTTAGCTAGCAATTAGCAAATTTGGACACAGACAAACAGATGGACACACTATCTAATTTAATTTTTTTTATTTTTCCAAGTGGAAAAGGCACCGATTTCATGGAATGACTCAGTTATATTATAGTTATCGTTCTTGGTTTGAGTGGGCCTTAACAGTTGTTGTCAGTTGTAACTTTGAAAAGTAACAATTTACTTAATACTTTACTCATTTCTTCTAAAAATGTCATCTGTAATTGTAATATGTAAAGTAATGTTCCTAGTAAAGTGTTAACAACAACACTGATATTTGCCTTTGCGTAATATAACAATTCTGCAAAAAATACTTCACGTATTTTAGCTATTTCAGATACTAGCATCTACAAGATTTAAACTGAAAAGTGTATTAAAATGAATGATCATAAATCATCTCACCTGTTGATGGTGTTATCTCCACCTCTGCACAGGTTCCACCATCCATGAGTTTAAGACTGAGGACAGATATTTGCTTTCCTCCGTGATTTTCCTGTTTGGCAAACCAGCTTTGAAGAGCTATCTCTAATTTTCCTCTCCACTTCTCTGAAAATAGTGCTGGGCTGATCACTTTGATTTTAAATATAGCAATATCCTCTGGTGCTGGTGCTGGGGGTTGTGATTGGGTTTTGCTTTCATCACCATTACTACAAATGTCCTGTTATATGAAAAATAATTATGAATGCAGAGTCATATTTCTATATGAAAAAGAAACTATACTCACTCATAGCCGAGTTATGTTTATAAGCTACTTTATGATGAAAAATAGCAAATGCACACCATAAAATACACCATAACATGAATAAGTTATGTTTTCATATTTTATGTTGTTTCCATTGTTTCCATCATTTTTAATTGGGCAGCTGGCTACAATAATAAAGAAATATCAGAGTCCTTTCACTCCTATCAAGTTAACTGATAACTGTTTAGAATGCAGAACTAATATTCAACTCCTGATTTGCTGCTTATTAAAAGTTTAGGTATGCTGTATCTTAGAAAGTTTTTATTTTTATTTATTTATTTAACATTTTTTTATTGTCTTTTACACTGACATTTGGCAGATGCTTTCTAAAGCGACTTACAGGTACACATACAGTACGGGTGAATTCCAGGTATAGATTTGATCAGTTCTTAACCCAAGCCATGTGCCGCTGTTTTAGCTATAGGAATGTGAAGAGAGCTGCAAACGAGATTACACCTCAAACATTATTCCACCACACGACAGAACTCTTCCAACAAACCACTATCTATGAACTGATTTTGCCTACTTGACAGCTCTGAGTAACAGCAGTCACAGTAGGGGTTCCCAGACGATTTCATTCCCAGACCCACTTAGACAAGTATAATCAAAGAAGAAACTAAACATTATTATCTGTAATCCATAGTCTCCGGTAATCGGCCTGGAGTGATGTCAGGTTCACGAACATATCCGTCTTTTGAACCAGTTCATTTTGGTAAAGTAGATGAACCAGTTCACCAAAGTTCACGGCTCGAGTAGCACAGATCTACAAGATACTCAATCAAAATGCACCTGACGATCACTCTGACTTGAAATTAGCCAAAATACCGGCATATCTGAACAGGAAAACAGGAAACGGTTCAAAGCAAACAATGATGAGCCGCTGATATGCAAATGCATGAACCGAGCACTTGAATGAAGGGGTGAAATGAAAGTTTTATGTTTCTCATTGTTTATGTAAAAAGGTAAGCTGACGAAGACTAGTTTCTTCAGCTGATATGCTTTAGACATGTAAAACATCCAAGTTTCATATCACTATTGGCTGCTTTAATAATATAATTGCCTATACGTCATTGCGTGATTACATAAACAAACTGGTCGATCAGGTATTTGGACCGGTTCATTGAAACAAACTGTCCAAAAGAACCAGTTCATGGAAAAGAATCAGACTTCCTCATGTGCTTGAGGCTGTGGATTGCAGGTAATAACGTTATGCAAATAATGTTTCTTGCAAAGATCGATCATTTCACTCAAGGTCCACGGGCATTCGTGTTTTTCCCCGATATGCTTTTTGTTTCACTCTCAGAGTAATGG
This sequence comes from Onychostoma macrolepis, assembly GCF_012432095.1. Classification (NCBI taxonomy): domain Eukaryota; kingdom Metazoa; phylum Chordata; class Actinopteri; order Cypriniformes; family Cyprinidae; genus Onychostoma; species Onychostoma macrolepis. Next base: position 5,078,817 of record NC_081165.1, read on the forward strand.
TAGCCATTGACATCTTATGAATCACCAATGATCGTGGTTTCAGTTAAAAATCCTCTTGTAACCATATGTAACAATCAGCTTAACAGGCTGGGTTACAACCTTTCTACTGAAGAAAAAAGTCACCTACATCCTGGATGGCCTGAGGCTGAGTAAAAGCAAACTTTGGATGAGCTACCCCTTCAGAATTAAGTAAAACTACAGTAAACATTTTCCTAAAATAATGAGTTAGAGATGATTTCTCAGTTCATCGCACAGTGACTGGTACTCACCCGATGATCAGATTGCTTTATCTGAGCAGGTGAGATCTGTTGGATAAAGAATATTGTTCTATATATTAATATCAGTACAATAAATAATAGCCATTGTAATTTGTTCTAACTGACTGCCACAAACCTAAAACCATTCTCAATATGTCATAAATGTATTTTTCTGTCATTATCACAGAACTCTCTGCAATATTGAACTAAAGTAAACAAACAAATATAAGATTATTGATATTCTTTAAAATATGTATGACTCTAAGAAAATCTATGGCTCAAGCTCTTCTCTTTAGTCAATACCTTCTGTGGCTCCGAGTCTGATTTGTTTGTTGGACCCGTTGTGTTGTTTTGATGATTCGTGTGATCCAGATGTCTAAAGTCTTGACTTCCAGCACCTGCTGCACCAAAGTCCTAACATTCACATAAAATAAAAACATTAAATAATTAAATATATAAATAAAAAGACTATTTTCTCTTTTAATATCAATGCAATTAGTAACAGCTTTCTGTGACTGCAAGTACTTCAGCAACAAGTTGAGACACCTGTGGAATCACACAGCTATTGTGCATGTCTACAACACCTTATTTTAGAATATGAATGCAGGTCAAATAAATATGTCAGTATAATTCACTCACACCAGGAGTTGGCAACTGTGTTTGACACTGAAGGCAATACATATCAGTATTTGGTATCAACTGTTAAATCAACAGTCATTGCTAAAATATAATTATTTTGTGAACAACATTATAAAAATGGCTTGATGACATACGTATATTATTTAATCATTCGTTTAATTATTCATTATTTCTCATAATCATTCTAGACCAGACCTATTCAAAATACTTTTAGTGGCCAATGCCACCAATAAATAAATACATACATACATACTCAAACATATACAGCTTGAGGGAAAATAATTTATCCTGAAGAAATCTTGTATTTACTTTTTTGGATTAGATGAAACTCCAGCTATTTCATTTTGTTGTTTTTTGTAGGAATGAAAATATTTAAATAAAAATAATAGAAAAGAAAAGTGGGAACATAATCAAGCCTAATCCAACTTAGCTCTGTCTAAAGTAGCTATGTGTTGTAAATGAGCAAATGTACATCAGTATCTACCTTATTATTATGTCCCGTCATGAGAAAGCCGTGTCCATTGATGCTGGAAGGTTGATCAGTGATTGCACCCTGAGACAGTGAGAATATCACTCTAGTTGTTGAATTGCAATAAACTATAAATAGGTCTCTCTTTTTTAAAGAACTTTTTCATACATATTTCAATTAATACAATTTCTGTCAGGATTCTGGACTGTCTGTGTGTGTGTGTTCCTCGCTCCTCTCAGTAGGCAATCGTGACAATTTCCCTCTAATACATTTAACTGAAATATGAGTCTGAGATGATAAACTGTACATATGGTAGATGGGTATGTGACTGGTACTCACCTGGACATTAGAAAACTGACCACTTTGCATCATCTGAACAGTTAGGACCTGATAAAGAATATCAGTAATTGCCATCGCAATTTGTTCTAATTGACTGCCACAAACCAACAACCATTCTTAATATGTCATAAATGTACTGTGCTATTTAATGGGAGTTGAGTCATTAATGCAATAAAATCTACAGCTGAAGCTCTGCTCATCAACAATAACCCCATCAACTTCGGTCAGAAATCTTGGTGTAATCTTTGATGATCAGCTGACCTTCAAAGACCACATTACAAAGACTGCTCGATCTTGCAGGTTTGCACTACACAACATCAGAAAGATCAGGCCCTTTCTGACAGAGCATGCTGCACAACTTCTTGTCCAGGCCCTTGTCATTTCTAGGCTGGACTATTGCAATGCTCTTCTGGCTGGACTTCCGTCTAATACAGTCAAACCTCTACAAATGATTCAGAATGCAGCGGCACGACTGGTCTTCAACGAGCCCAAAAGAGCCCATGTTACACCTCTCTTTATCTCCCTGCACTGGCTACCAATCACGGCTCGCATCAAGTTCAAGACACTGATGCTTGCATATAGAACAACCACTGGCTCAGCACCCGTTTACTTGCACTCTCTATTAACAAACTACATCCCCTCCAGAAATCTGAGATCTGCTAGTGAGCGACGCCTCGTGATACCATCACAGAGAGGCGCAAAATCACTCTCTAGAACATTCTCATTCACCATTCCTGGCTGGTGGAACGATCTTCCCACCTCTATCCGGAATGCTGGATCCCTGTCAATCTTCAAGCAACAACTGAAAACTCATCTCTTTCGACAGCACTTGACTTCATCCTAAACTTAAAAAAAAAAAAAAAAAAAAATTATCTTTACTTATTCCTTCCTTTGGTAGTTTGTATTTATTTGAACAATGTCTGAGACTTGGTGTTGCAAGCACTTCGTATGTCTGATTGCCTCTTCAAGATTAATCGCTCGATGTATTCCCCAATTGTAAGTCGCTTTGGATAAAAGCGTCTGCTAAATGACTAAATGTAAATGTAAATGTCATTAGTTAGTACCTCTGGCTGTGCTCGAGCCATTGTGGTGTTTTGATGCGTCATGACATTCGAAAGTGTGCTAAAGCTTTGATCTCCAGTGCCTGCTGTATATATGTCCTGAAAGGGAAAGGGGTATCACTATTTTGACAAACCATTAAAAAAAAAAAAATGTTTTATGTATTTGGCAAATACGCTCATCCAAAGCAACTTGCATTCAAAGCACACATTTGATCAGTTCTTGCATTCCCTGGGAATCACACCCATGACTTCTACTGTTTGAACTACAGGTAAAGGTTTATGTGAAGAGAGACAGGAATGAGACTGAGTTTATGAACTGCCTATGCGACATTATTCTGAGGCAATGTTGGTTCTTTATAAAATACAGATGACATTTTCAATTATTGAATTTAGATGACATTTTCAATTATTGAATTAGTAGACTGAATATTGTGTTGCATCAAATCAGCGCTGTTTGATGAATGTAGGGCCTGCTGAATTAGGAAGACTGTTTTTCTATTTTAATACAATCAGTAATTGTTTCCACTATATTTTGTAAATTTAATTACAAAGTAAAATAAACATGACAGTCTGATGGGATTATTTTCACTCATACTGGTAGTTGACAACTGTTTATGACACTCAAGTCAAAATATATCAATATTCAGTATCGACTGCTATATCAGTCGTGAGAAGTGAACTGTTCCCATGGCAAAAATATAATTATTTTGTGAACAACATGATAAAAATTGCTTGATGTCATATACTATTTGCATACATTATTTAGTCATGTATAGCAAGAAAAAAATGATTTGAGTCAAATAGAGGAAAGTAGGAACATAATCAGCCAAACACAGCTCTGTCTCTGGTGCATTTCAGTAGAAACTAAATGAGCAAATGTACATCAACATCTACCTAATAATAATGTCCCATCAATGAAGCTGGTAAATTGTTTAATGACTATACTCAGTTTGTAGAATTATTTCTATTTAAAATAACTTTTTTTTTTTTCATTTTAACGCAATTTTCCTGTAATACATTTTAGTAAAATATGGGTTGGAAATTTCAGTTGTAGATGTGACTAGTACTCACCTGAGCATGCAGAAGTTGAATCGCCTGATGATCAGCGCTGTTTGATGAAGGTTGGGCCTGCTGAATTAAAAAGAATGTTCTCTATTTTAATATCAATACAATCAATAATTGCTTACTGTCAGTGTAAGCAATTCAGCAACAATATCAGACGCCTGTGGAATCATACACCTAATGTGCATGTGTGCAACACACCATATTTTGTGAATTTAATTACAGGTAAAATTAATATGTCAGCTAATTCAATCTGATTGGATTGTTTTCACTTCCACCAGTAGTTGACAACTGTATATAACACTGAAGGCAATATATCAATATTCACTATCAAATAACAGTTTTGAATGAACTGTTCCCATGACTTAAATACAATTGTTTTGTGTACAAAATAAAAAATAAAAAAAATGCTTAATGACATATATTATTTGCATATTTTATTTAAAGCTACAATTTTCACCGGAAAATGTCATCTGAACAAGTAAGTAACATGTCTGCCACTTTTGTTCTGACCAACTACCTGTAAGAATAAAAAAGCATTACAATACATTGTGCTACCAATGGTGATTAAATCGAACGATCGATTAGCTAAAATTTATCACATCAAACCATGCAAATTATTATTATTGTTATACTTTGTTGTCAAAATGTCAACGTTAACAACATCAGCATTGCGTGACTATGTGTATTTACATTTACATTTAGCAGAAAAGCGACTTACAGTGCATTCAGGCGTGTGTGTGTTCCCTGGGAATTGAACCCACAGCCTTTTGCGCTGCTAATGCACTGCTCTACCACTGAGCCACAGGAACAGTATCTAGTGTGTATTAGTGTTATGTGTAGACTACAGGTGACTACGGGTGAATCTCCAGTTGTCACTCACTGATGATTATCGTATGGACCTTTCTGGATTACAATCCGCCATCAAAATGATCAATTTAATTATTCCAGCTGCTGTGAGAAAAGGCTATTAATCATCTGCCACCTGCAGCATCCTTACATGCGATATAGCCTACTAGCTGGGACTCTTTCTTTTTGTTTACAAACGTGACGTAATGACACAAAGATGAATGGCGGCATGCTTGTATTTCCTGCCAAAACCTACCAATACCACTCAAATTAGAAAACTTTATTACAAGCTTACAGTTGTGAATCAGTCTAAGGTAAGGAGATAGATTTGAACACTGGCTGGTTATATACTTGCCCAAAAAATAGATTTTGGATCATTTTGAACTAAAAAAAGTTACGGACTGCAACTTTAATCATTTATTGTGGTTATTATTTGTCATAATCATTCTAGACCAGACATATTCAAAGTGCTTTCAGTGGCCCATGCCACCTAAGAAAGAAAGATTTAACACTCTGTCCATACAGCAGTCCTACATTCAAGCCTCAAAAGAAGTCCAAACATTTACATTTGCAGATAAAATATTTATATAGGTGAAAAATCATTTTAAAATATAGTGCATTTAAAATGTGATTTAGTCATCTGTAGTAAGACAGACCAACACAATCTCACGGTAACTATTTTATGCTTTGGCAAATTGATGGCACATTTTCATGAACTCGTACAATCTCATTCCTATGCTTGTAAGATCTGCTGATGCCCCAGTGGCAGCTGAGCTTAGGGGAGGAGCTTCATACAGTACATCATTTTTCTAAAAACAATCTAAGTCACAAAAAATTGCCACCTCATAAAACTGTTGTTTTCTCATGGGATGGGTCAGACTGACAGATTAAATATATACAAATATCTCACTTGATGTGACTCACCTGATCATTAGAACCCTGCTCTATATCCATATCATGATCATCACTGCTTGGCAAATTGCTGGACAGCAGATTTCCCTAATATTATCACCAACAAAAACAATAATAGCCATGGTCATTTATTCTTACTTGCCACCAACCAAGAACAACCATTCTCAGTAAATCTTAATGTATTTTGTTTATATAATGTATTCTGTATTTTGCTATGTAATGGCAGTTGACCAAGGAAAATGACCAAGACCAGAGTGCTTAGGGAAGAATAATATGTTGCTTTTTAATTGACATATTTACAAACAAATGGTCCATGAATAATCAATATTTACTTGTTTGTGAAATTTTTTACGATTTTATGTTGCATACCTACAGTACATTAAAAGTGTTTGAATTTAAATGTCCTTTGTTTTCACTATGTTGTCTATGTAACAACAAAGATCTATGTCTAATTAAAAGTTTAAGCTAAATACATTTATAATCTTGTAAAACTCTTCAAATGTCACTTTACATAGTTCCAGAAATCAAAACGAAAGGCCACAGTATTATTTGTTTATTGTTCTGACTGTCCCAATGCTTTCATATATTATTGAACTGAACAATATTTTCACAATGAGAACATTTAAGAAGTACATGCCTTAGTTTTCATATATTTACTTCAACACTTTATATGTGATGAAAATGTCTAATAGCATGTTCTGCTTTGTGATTAACATTATAACCTATTTTGATATACTCTGTTTAAACAGGTATGCTTGAAATTTACTTTTAGATGTCAAATGCTTTTGATCTAAATATTTACATTTTCTTTTATTTATTTAGCAGACTGACAAATTAAGAATATCAGAAGCAATCTTCCAGAGAACCAACAATATGGCACACAATGCAGGTTTAGTAAAAGAAATGACGGAGTTATCTAGTGAACCAGCTAGAGCAGAAGTGAATGCAGATCTGTGAACTTTCCCTGAAAACCCAGTTTGTTAATTGATCATTTGCATTGATATGGGTTATTTATGATCACATATTGTTCATAAATAAATACTAAATTTACTCTGTGACTCACAGATTCCTCAATTCCTTCCATTGAATCATCCGTGTGTCCCTGTGCCATGACTGCGAGAAAAGCTCCAAACAGCAACTGAAAGAAAACTTTAGTTTTGATTAATAGCTAATAATATCCGAATAAATATCACAACTGAGCGTTTTTAAGTTTGTAAACAAATGTAAATGCTCCAAACAGTGCTTGAGTATGATCCAAATGCTTTAGCAAATCATTATTGTTCAACGTAAAAGACAGAGTAGCCAACTTTAAAATCTTGCTCGACGCCAAGCGAGACAGAGAACAAAATATGGCGAACATCAGACAGATTATACCTTAAAATGAACACTAAAGTGTCGCTGTTAAATAATAAAGTTGTCAATTGCTCGATCTGTCAGTAATTAATATTGTTGTCTTGAAGACTGAAGCGACGGAAGAGAAATGCGTTTAGTTTCATTTTCGTTTCGTACAAAACACACACACTTCTAAAGATTTATTTTCAGTTTGATTGGTCTTGAAGACGAATACCCGAGTTTACATATATTTTTTCGCATTTAGCTTATGCTTTGGACTGCAGACTTAAGAGGTTTGTTCAAAAACACGGTCTAGGCTACATTTACAGCGCAGCTCCAGATTTTGACTCCGGTCACCGTCGACAGTAATATCGACACATTCGAGAGTAAATAAAAGGACAAATAATCTTGCACTTACCTGAAAGCGTGAGCTGTGTAAAGTGTGAGCTGTCGAGCTCTGTACTGCACGATTCAACCTGATCGACTGGTTCTGAGTCAAAGATAACGAAAGCGAAAGTTGCTGGAGGACATGAGGCAGCACATGACAACACTTCAGTGTGCTGTGTTAAAAAGACCAAACTGGGAATTTGACATCTGTGGCATGTATTATCTCACACATTAAGCATTCACATGCTATCTGTACAGAACATATTAAACATATGATCCATCTTTTTACATTGGGGTTATTTATGTTAAAGGGTGTGTCCTTGCTCAAAACACTCAGGGAAGGTAACAATAGTGTTGAATTTATTCCGTCTGTGAAAACATGGCTTGGATTGACATGACTAATGAAGAATTTCAACAGATCCTTTTCCTCATTCTCTAGTTGAGAAAATATCCCAAAGGTAGAACAATATTGTGGGGGTTTTATATAGCAACTCTTAGCATTGCCATTGAATAGATGTATCCATGGATTCCAGCTCTTAAACGACATTACAACATTTAATCTGTGGCATTTCATTACTGTGTTATCAAAATACTGTAATTGATTTTTCATTTAATTAATTTAAAGGCATGCAATTAAGTGTTTTTCTTTTAATTGTAAGTATTATAGTGTAGTTCTCAGAATGTGATTAACTAGCTGACAAGCTTAATGCTATTCATGTGTGTTCAACAGCTAACAATACACATTTTGCATTACCGTGATTATTGGACAATCAAGACTTACACAGAAATTAGAGTTTATTGTCTGTCAAACATATTTCGTTTTTGGATTCTGTTGAATCCCTTATAAAGTTGTTTTGTATCTTCTTATTCTTTCTCTCAAGTAGTTGGAGAAAAATAATTTTAGTCTTTTTTCTATTTTTTTTTTTATAATTTAGTTGGTGTCTCAATAGGCCAAATTATTATTAAAATCATACACCTAAAACCCTATTCATGGTGGCATGAGGGCATTTTACGAACTGACCCACAGGGCTTTTACTGCAGGAGAAAATACTGTAGCATGAAAACAGGCACTCAAATGTATGTGGAGGTGGTTTTACCCTGAACACAAACCTACTGCTCGCCACACTCCTGACTACAGAGAGACTGAATAGAGCTGCTGAGAACATTGATCTTTGGACAGTTCAATTTCTGTTCTCATAAAAACATGTTGCAACACCCAAGCAATAATAGATACGACAATAACTGGGTGGTAAAATAATGTAGACCTCACAGTAGAGCCAGAGATGATTACAGAAATGATTAGCTGAATTTGAGCTCTGTTCAAATGTGTAAAGTAGTTGAGCAATTGTACTTCACTATTATTTGGGAATTTGTGCTTTAATCAGGAATTTAGGAAGGAACAAGGAATTTAGCTTTAATTTTGTGTGGATCACCATTTCTGAGTAAACACGACTACTTTAATGAATATTTTTAAGTAAACTGAGTGACGTAAACTGACGTCGTCCAGGTCAATCTGCTGGCTAATGCCTATTAATGTTGGAACAATGCTTTATAAAGGATGAATTGACTATTTACTAATGCTTAACTAATGATTCATAGTGTGCAGTTATTATAAAGTGTTACCGAATGAATTAATAAAAGTGCATTTACAATATTCATAGGGAGCTTAAAACAACACAATAATACTAGAAAACCTAGGATGTTAAAAGCACAGCGTCTTTCAGTTTCATACCATAAAACATTCCTTAAGAATCCTAGCGTGCTGTAAGTCCCAATGTGAATGTGGTAAGTATCAACCAGTGTACATACAAAAGTCCACGGAAGTGATAATTCAAAAGTGCTGGAAAGGTAAGTCCACAAGCGGGCGCTTTCACACCGGAGGAACCTTTTCATAGTTCCTAGAACTATTGGTGGAAGTGTCTTCGCACCGCAAGAGCTAGAAACATATTTAGTTCGAGGAACTCCGTTTGGACTATAGGGTCTAAAACAGTCCTTGGCCAAACGCATATAAAACACCAGCTACCCGGCATTTTTAAAAAGCTATGTAAACATAGATAACGGAATTAACCTTTTGTTAACGCTTTTTTTTTGTTTGTTTGCTAAATGCCGTGATTAAAGACGTTGCTGTCGGGTGCTTCAGAGTTCCTGCAGCGAATGCAACCAGGACAACGGCCCGATGGGGAAATTGGTTCTCTAGGAACAACCCTGTTGGCTAGTTCCCAGAACTACACGGTGCGAAAGCACCTTATGGCTACATTAAAACTGCAGGAAAATGTGGCCCAAATCTGATTTTTTTTTTTTTTTTTTGGCTCATATGCTACCCAGATTTCTCAGATTTTTTTTTTTTTTCATGATAGTGTGAACAGCACAAACCACATGGAATCTGATCTTGTCGATTCTGATTTGGGCTACAATAATTTGTGGACCGATGGAGAAGCCACCACTGATGGAGATTGCACTTGAATATAACATATACTGAATATAATACACAGTATAAAATATGACCTCAATTAAAAAAAAAAAAAAAATAAGATACATTTGTAAAATCCAAATGAGCTTTACCGATCTTTATTGAAAAGGGTTTAAACAAAGTTTTTCATGCTTGTTTAATGAACCATAAACAAATCTGCCATCTGCTGATGACTAGTAGTTCCAAGAAGATGTTTTGAGGCTACGCACTTTCTTCTTTGGGCAACACTAGTTAAGTCTAGAACTTGCAAAAGTTGTTTTTAAGGGTGGTTTCCCTACAGGTGTTCAGACGATAGGATTACTGAGTGATGTATAAAACTGTACATTTCTCATTTATCACCATCATCTTCAACTTATACCAAAAATGTAATTAAGCCAAGGTATGAATAGCAGGAAATGTGTGGAACCATTATGAGAATGTGACTGCAACTTCTACGGTGGCCACGATGGGATGAGATTGGTTAGCTGGTCCAGTGTGTTGTGATTGGCTAAACCGCCTCTAGTGCACATCTAAACCCCTCAGCAGCATGTGCTCTGGTTGTATTGTAAACAATGATGTCTATATTGCTTATCAATTTGAGCCTGATTGAGACCCAGAGGATATTAGTGAAGATGATCACATAGAACCTGTGCAAGCACGGCTTTTAATGGTATGTTTGTTTGTTTGTTGTTGGTTCATACTTTTAGATGCGCTGTTATTATGCTAATGCTTCTGTTAGCTTTTAATATACGGTTTTATCCTGATTAAAGCTTTAATACAGCACAGCAACCGCACGCGAGTCCATGTATAACACTTCTCATAGCTGTGTGAAAATAAGTGTATAATTGGAACAGTTTGTTGGAGCTGATCTGACGATCTGAAAGAGAGAGAGAGAGAGAGAGAGAGAGAGAGCAGAGCAGGGGGATGCGGGGAACAGTATTAAGAACCGCTGCTTTAGAACATATGATTTTGAAACTTGTGAATCCATTAAAATTGTTAGAAGACAGAATCGCGAATTCATATATGAATAGATTTTTACGTGCACCCCTAGTTTTCTCTTCCTCTTCTCTAAAGCAGCAACATGGCCCCGCCCCCTTTGTTGCGTGTTCCCTTTGTTGCGTGTTGCGGGGTTTATCTGGGTTTGTGACGTAATGGACCCAGAAAGTAACTCGTTGTAGTCTATATGAGCCGTTTTTGTAGGCATTAAACTGCAAGAATTTTAAAAGACGATATCTCTGTTTGCATTGAACTTTCAGCGCTGCAACTTCCCACTGCGCCATGTGACGTCGGAGTGACGTCTTTTCCATGTTATTTTTGGACGTCCAATTTAGGTCCACTGAAGGGGTTGTTTTGTAACGCCAGGCGACGTCTTTTTTCGACGTCTACAGCACGTCATATATTGACGTCCGTGGGACTTCCGTGTAAGGGCTATTTATAGTCCAAATGTGGTCGTTTGTGGACGTCTTTTCAACGTCAAATTTAGACTTATTTTATATATAATTTTTACTTAACTTCTATAACTGTAGTCCTATGTTTTGTTTGGCTCAGCAGCTAGATTCAACAGGAAAATGTAAAAAAAAAAAAAAACATGGCCTATTCGGCATACACATAATAAATCATGACTGTTTATTAAAAAAAAATCTGTATTCATATGTATCAATCATGTTGATAACAACAATGTTGATATTTGTAAATAAAAAAAATATTACATACAATCATGTAAATTTCCTGCACTTAGACGTCCAAATGACGTCCAAAAAAATACCCAGTTCAAAGGTCAAATGTCGAACGTCAATCTGACGTCCAATTTGGGTCATGGTTAGACGTCCAAATAGAGGACCTAGTTTGGACGTCGAATAGATGTCCAGAATTGGTCATGGACCGACGGACCCAATATAGACATGATCTGCACGTCTATCCGACGTCCAATGTTTAGTGGGTTTGCAGATATTGTTTATGCTCAAACAGCAACATTACACACTAACTAACGTTAAAAAAGTGAAATTGCAATCAACCACCCCTTTACGAAAACATTACAATTTCACTTTTTTAACGTTAGTTGGTGTGTAATGTAGCATGCATATTATGTGCTGCAAATACTCACAACACAACCAAATAAACGTGCTGCAACTGTGATTAATCAAAAAAAAAAAATGTTTACTACACTTTTACCATGGTAAATTTTCATAAGGGTTTTTGGGGTCCCCTTGAAATATTTTCCTTACAAAAACTAACCATGGTTTTATTATAGTAAAAGTCTAGTAACCATGTTTGACTACCATAACCACAGTTTTAATACAAATATCATGGTTAAACTATGGTTAGTGTAGCAAAACCACGGTTATTTTATGGTTCCCCTGGTTTAACCATGTTTTTTTTTTGTAGTGAAATAAAACACACATGCATGGATACACTATCTCTGTGTGCCAAATGACCTAAATGAAATAAAAATTTCAATAATATAATAAATAAAATGCCCCTTAGCTAGGGCTGTAGGATATTAACGATATCTCAATATATCTGGGGTATTTTTGTTGATAATGATAATAAAATATTATGCTGAATGTGTTTTTGTGCTGGTACCTTGGCTGGTTTAGGCCTGTCATAGATAAATCAATACGTGACCCTGGACCACAAAACCAGTCTTAAGTAGCAATAGCCAAAAATGCATTGTATGGGTCAAAATGATCTTCTTTTCTTTTTTCTTTTCTTTTCTTTAATGCCAAAAATCATTAGGATATTAAGTAAAGATCATGCTCCATGAAGATATTTTGTAAATTTCTTACCGTACATATATCAAAACTTAATTTTTGATTAGTAATATGCATTGCTAAGAACTTAATTTGGACAACTTTAAAGGTGATTTTCTCAATATTTAGATTTTTTTGCACCCTCAGATTCCAGATTTTCAAATAGTTGTATCTTGGCCAAATATTACCCTATCCTAACAAACCATACATCAATGGAAAGCTTATTTATTCAGTTGGTGTATAAATCTCTTTTTTTTAATTGACCCTTATGACTGGTTTCGTGGTCCAGGGTCACATTTTACACATAAACCACCTGTAGGTGGCGACAAATATTAAAGAATAATTTAGTTCTTGACCATTTATAAAGTGTTCTTCAGGCATTCAGGTGTGTATTATGAATACATTCACAAACATTACTAGTCAAGGGTCTGAATACTTCTGAAAGTCACTGTGTATAAAAATATGATTAAATTCAATAATCAGTAAATGGTTTGTTTGTAATTATTAGGCTTTGATGTGCATTTGAGAACATATCAATCAAATCCTCATTCAATGCCTTTGGCTTTCAACTCATCCTTCACCCTCTTCAGGTAGTCAGGGTCTGGATAGCCATAGCTGAAACAGAACAGAAAAGTTCAAATACACTGATCATTTACACGGAACCCAAATATGTAAAAGCAGACTTTAAATGAACTCATACTTTAGAGGCCCGCCGTGTGTGTTGATCTTATGATGAATATCATTCCAGGTGACAGCATTCTCTAAACCCGAGGTTGTTGAGGTCCCAACAGTAAAGATCAGTTTCTGTTTAAAAGCCCTCTGCAGCAGTCCAAGCACTTCCTTTCCTGCATGACTGTCAGGCAAGTACGCACGACATTGTGTCCAACAATAAGACTTTCCTGGGTTTGGATGCTCTTTCTAAAATAAGGATGAAAAAATTAATGCATTACAATAACTCTAAACAAAATACTGGGAGGTCACATATGTCCCTCTGTTTTTTGAGGCTGTAGTTTTGTTTAAGGGGTAGTTTTAAGGGTAGGGTTTAGGGTAATGGAATTACGCCTATGGAATGAACCCATAATGATAGGAATACCAGTGTGTGTGTGTGTGTGTGTGTGTGTGTGTGTGTGTGGGTAGACTTGAACCCCTTCATTGCACAAATTTGCAAAAATATGCTCTGTTACAATCACACCTGTACGTGTGTGTGTGTGTGAGAAAGATTGGGGGGGGGGGTTCTTTACTCTTTATATTTTTGGATTTTAACACCTTCATTGCTGTATGCTTTTTCTATATTTGGGCTGTTTTGTGGATTGTGGATTAGGTTGTACCACCTAAAAAATTCTCTGTGTTTTACATATCAGTGCCACAAAAGTCAAGTTCTGTATTATTCTGATAATAATAATAATAATAATGTTTTTTCTGCAGCTAAATTTATTGATTTATTTATTTGTTTGTTAATCACAAACTTCAATTCACAAGAACAATTATTAGAACAGGCACTACAACATGGGCTTTTTCATCTAATGTACTCTGCAGTTATAAACAGTGCAATAAAAAGTTATATTTTTCAATTATTAAATTCATAAATGAAATTTTACATATTCTTACCGTTTGAATACCACTGGGTATGTCATAGGTGATTTCAATAGTGCCACAGTGTGGATATCCAGGGAGACTCGATCTACTCTTTCTTACAGTCATTGTTCCATCCGGTTGGTTTCCCTCCAATTTCCCAAACACTTCCTTACACACAGGACAGATGGATCCCAGACTCTCCACTGACCTTCTTATACATTCCTGACAGAATTCATGCCCACATTTCAGTTTCGTCTTGTCAGTGAAGCTGTCCATACAAATAGCGCACGTCTCCTCTTCAGCATGAGCACCTTTACTGTCATGTTTAGAATCATTTTTTGATTGTTCATTGAAACCAGTATCTGTTTCGCTTCTCCCTCTAAAGTTCACTCCCTCATCCCGTCCTGCTCCACCCACTGCTCCTGGACCATAATCAGGCGTCTGATTCCATCTGAATCCTCTTGCTTGAGGGATGTCATCCAAATATCCAATAAATTTCTTCATCTTGTCATCAAACACATTCTTCTTAAGTTTCTTCTCAATATCAGCAATAGCAGGGCTGAGATGTTCTGGCAGTCCAACGAGCTTCCAGGGACTGAATGCATCTGCTGCAACAACACAGTAATGCTGCTGCTGAAGTTTCTGCACTAGTGGAGCCACATCAGTTTCATGTTTAGGGTTTGTGAGTTCACAGCTGACAGCGGCTGAGGCTAGTTTCTGGTACAGATGTGTTAAAGCTCTGAGAGCATGACCTTCAAGATTAATATGCTGATCTCCTTTGGATCGAGCCTGAACCTTAATTATATTTTTCTGCAGTTTTTCTTCATGAAATAGCACTCCATACTTTGTTTGAAGCTGTGATATTTGTTCCTCATAGGAAAGTTTCATCAGATCCCAATGAGCCTTGTCCATCTCAAGTTGAGTCTGAAGGTCTTTTGTGTCCATGTGCAGTGAAGATCTGCTTTGTGGAGAAATGTTGTTATCTAAATCCATTTCATTCCATTTGTCTTTAAATTGGTTTTCTGCTCCTGTTGTCTCTCTTTTAATGATGTCTGTAAATTTCTTCGGTCCAAAGAACCGGCAGTCACTGGCAGACATGGTCAACATCATCTTTGTCTTCTCTGACTGGATGTTACGAAGGGCCTCCTTCACAATATCTGAATCCATGTCATTATGATTAATGGTAGCTACACTAAAACTATCCATGCATCCCATGACAAGTTTCTGAAAGTCCTCAGACGCTCTGGAGACAGAATCAGGGCTTGCTGTCTGGGTGGGTCTGAATGAGACTGACGCTTCTGAACCCATAGAGACTCCATGTCGTTTCTCAATTAGCTCCAGCTCCTTTCTGTAAGCATGAAGCATGTACCAGAACTGAAGGAGGGGAACAGGGAGTCCATCTGAGGTCTCAGGGGTCATTTCAAATGTTTTTGTGATCTCAGCATCTTTTGAAGCTCTGTTAGCTGCAACATCATCCTCACTATTGTTTGTGTCTTCTGATACTGCTGAAGTCTCAGGTTTAGTGCTGTTCACCTAAAAAATACGATGGGATTTCATTTAAGAATTTTACACCCACAGCTAAATGAAGATAACTGAATTAATACCAAATTATTGAACAGAAGTAGCTTAACAGTTACAGTAACACTTTATTTCGATAGTCCACTTTATACATTCTACTAACAGTAAGTAACTTTGCAGCTACATGTCAACTAGCAGTCATTAGAGTATTAGTAGACTTAACATCTTCTAACACTTTATTTTGATGGGTCCACAACATACAACATACCTGTACTGACTATAAAAATCTTTGCAAGTATATGTCAACTTATTCTACTAACCCTAAACCTACCCTACTGAGAGTTAGTAGACATGTAGTTGCAAATTAATGAGAATTAGTTGACACGTAGTTGCAAACTTACTTATAGTTAGCAAAATGTCTAAAGTGGACTATCAAAATAAAGTGTAACCAGTTACTAGTGTGTATTGTAGTAGGTCCATCAGTTTTCTTTAGTTTTGCGTATGCTCTCAGTAATCGAAAGCTTAAAAACCGATGAATAAACTGATGAGATGATTGTGCCTTTGCTATCATTCTAGATAAAGTAAACATGATACCTTTGATGATGGAGCTTTGTTCTCCTCCAGCAGGGACTTTTGTGGTCCAGTCACAGAATGCGCTTCATCCAGATAAATCTGAGCAATCACTTCCTTATCTCCTTTAACTTTACCATCCTGATAATCTTTAAACTTAAGAGACGCAGTTCTGTGATATTTTAAAACCGTTAGAGCTACAGGAAAAAAATAAGAGTACATTTAGTACACAGCCTTAAAACAATAACATAGAGGCAACTGTAACATTTTATTTTATTTACAATACAGAAGTGGAGTGTGTCTATGGTTTATGAGGACACACACTTGTGAATAATGTCTACATGTGCTACAACATAAACATGGTTTATGAGGACACATCCTGTGTCAAAAATTGCCTGTAGTTTTGTGTGAGGTGTAGGTTTATGTTAAGGGAAGGGGATAGAAAATATAGTTTGTACAGTATAAAAAACAGAATCCCTGTAAACCACATATGCAAGTGTGTGTGTGTGTGTGTGTGTGTGTGTGTGTGTGTGTGTGTGTGTCTTTCCAGCACTGACAACCACAACCACAAAACATTAAAATTAAAATGAACTGACCTTATGACAAAGTTAATGAAACTCACACAAAGCTGCCTAAACTCACAGCATTTATTCATACAGTCTTTTCATTTAATGGAAAAAAAAAACAAAGGTCAATGTCATAAAGATCGACAACTCTTGTCGAGGCAAAAATCTTTCTTGGATTACTGGCTAATTCTTGGAACAGAATATACAAAACTCCATTAACTAACCACTCTGGAAACCTGGTATTAGTTTTACATGAGCCGTAACAACACATTTATACCATAATTAAAGGAATTTGTCAGAAAAGGAGGTTTGTATGTGTGCAACAGTTCATTAAAGCTTAATGGACTTAAGAGCTTGACAGACGTGGCTTCTCGGCGCAGTGATTTGATTGGCTAATTCAGTTATCTGTCAGTTATGAGAGGCACTAAATGCTCTTCAGTTTCTGTGCTTGCTCTTTCAGTAAATTTCAAACAACTTTACTGGATTTTTAAAGCAGGCTCATTTTATTTCCATTAAAACAAGCTCAATTTTCTTTGTTTGTAATTTAATTCAGCCATGGCCCATAAATCAAACTGTAGACATGACAGATGGAAATACTGACCTTTAATCTTCACATTTGATACTCAAATAAAGTAATATAAAACATACTGGATCAAGACGTAACACTTCATTTTACTACTTTACTCATTACTTCTAAAAAGAGTTATTTGTAATTGTAATGTTACATGTTAACACCCTTAACATTGGTTTTTGCGCTTCTGAATTACAGTTTTTCTCGATTGCTAACACACAATTCATGAAACAATTCACCATTTTCTCACAACTATAAACACAATCTCAAAACTACACACCAACTTGTGCAAACTTCAAACTTCCAGGTCAAAGTCAAACATTTTAGTCAAAAACATATTCTCTTTTGTCAGAATCTAATCTTTGGCCTCAGATGACACACAAAGCTGTCAAATACACAGACTATTTTCCTGACTAGAGAACACTAGTGAGATCAGTTCAAAACACTGTTACAAAAACCTCCTTTTGGGAAACTGGAAACATCTTGCAAGTCAATGTCTGTTACAGTATGCAGCATAAATAGAGTTGTGAAGATACAGTAAAATTCACCAATAAACTTTAAGAAAAGTTTACTTTCATTACACTACTGTAAAGTGATCGTACAGTAGATGAAAAGCACTAGAAGAGAAAAGTACAAAAACCAAACAACTGAATATACAGTAAACACACATTGGAATATCCTGTCAGTTACTGTACATAAATAAATAAATTCAGCATCCTCTGCCAAGTTGCATTACAGTATTGGTAATATCCTTATTTGTTATGCTATAACAGTTTCTTAGCCTTCTGAGAAAATACTTTCTCTGCCAGTCGACTCTCAGTTCTGCACAAATACATGTAAAAAGTACTTGGCTTCAAATCAATTCAACAGTTACGAGTTTGAGGGAGTGTGCTACTGTATTTACAGTACAAAGAACAGTGAAAGTTCTCTCATCTGAAATACTGCTGCTATGTACTGTAATTGTAATGTGTAAGTTGATGAGTCCGCAGGCAGCATTCCTTATGATCAATCCATGCAGAAGAACATGCTCAACTATAGTGCTTTATATTTCATCAGGAACAAATGACCTTTGACCTCATGTCCTTAATGTTTCTTTTCTCCTCCTATTCCTCTTTGTCTCCCACTACCAGGATTCATTTTCCAAAACACATAATCACTTGTGCTCTTGTTCATATCATCCTGAGATTCTGACTGCCGTGTCATCAGTTTTGCTACTGTTGTACTGTTCAAACACGAATAAATGTGTGCTGTTTGTGTTCATTTTGTGATTCTTGAGGTAGTTATATTGTGTATTTGTGTTTTCTAAATGAGAACATGTTTAAACCTGTGCAAAATGATGCTGTTATTGTGTAGAGTTTTGCAGAAAACACTGAGCAAATTGGAGCGTGTGTGAAAGCAGGTGGAATGTGTTAAAAGTTTTGAGAATCGTGTCTTTGTTTCGAGAACTGTATGAATTGTTTGGTAAATTGTGTCAAATGAATCAGTTACAGTGTGTTAGAAAAACTGTAGATTTTAGATATTTCAGATACTAGCATACATGAGATTTAAATTGAAAATGTATTGTATATATGATATTATCTCACCTGTTGATGGTGTTATCTGCACCTCTGCACATGATAGGTCTTTCATGAGTTCAAGGCTGAGGACAGATGGTTTTCCTTCCAGTCTGGATAACCAGCTCTGAAGGGCTTTCTGTAATCTTGCTCTCCATCTCTCTGGAAATGGTTCTGTCCAGTCCACTTTGATTTTAAACTTAGCAATATCCAGTGGTGCTGAGGGTTGTGGTATTTCATCACCAGCTGTGTAAATGTCCTGTTACAGGGAAAAACAGTTATAAATGCAGACTTTCCATATTCACAAATGGCTGCAGTAATAAAGAAAAAGAGTATCCTCGGCTCTTAAAATACTGAGGGAGAGAATGATCTGGTGAGTGTGAACACTAAACTGATGTGAATGGTATGATTACCAGATAAACACCAGATACAAAGACTGGGAAAAAAAAGTTTCAATTTACCAGCAAATTGGTTGTTTGATAATTATTACAAATCCATTTTCATTTGCACAATATACTTTGGCATTTAATCATTCATGAATATAAAATTACTGATACTCTGGTATGATAATGGTGCTCAGAAAATCTATTTCTCAAGCTCTAGTCTTTAGTCAATACCTCCTCTAGCTGTAAGTGTGGCTGATTCATGGTCATGTTTAGATGCATCATGTAATCCAGAGATGGTCCAGCATCTTGACCCTCAGCGCCTGCTGTATATAAGTCCTAACATTAAAAAAATAAAAAATAAAAACCTTAGACACTGTTAAAAGATTTCAATTATACATTTAAAAAATTACAACACTATTTATGTATTTCAACTCAATATGTCTGAATAAGACATTCCAGTAGACCTTCATAATTTGTACGTACAGTTTGTATGTACAGACTGCAGCCTCTTGCAATTTTCTATTGTTTTACTCGTGTGGCACAAACAATAGATACGGTCAACTATATACTGTGGACGAGGTTTAGAGCGAGTAAAAACAAAACTCCCTTACCACATTTACCCATGTTGTTCCTAAACAAGTTGCATGCCTAAACGCTGATGCATGTTTTGCACATCAAATAAAGCAAATAATCCAAGCAACAGAAAAAAACAGCTAAAATGACAATGTTTCCTATTTTAATAACAATACAAGAATAGCCATAGTAATATGTTTTTAATTGATTGCCACAAATCAACAACTATTCTCAATATGTTACTATTTAATGGGAGCTAAAAAAAAAGAGAAGAGACAGACGTGCTCAAGGAAAAAGACATGATGCATTTTAAAGAGTTTACTAACAAATGGTGTCAGCAAATTTACAGGCAAATGTGAGTCACTGGCTATGTTTACATGCACCCAAATAATCTGTTTTATTTTATGTAAAGTGTACAACATAAGGGTTTTACAAGCTTATAAAGTTATTCTTCACTAGATGGAGTCATAGTATAGGAAATCTTTAAAACCTAATCCCCTTTCTCTGAGTTCCCATTAGTTAGATCATTATAAGTTTTATATATCTTTATCTCTGTGTGTATCACATTCTTGATGTTCCAGAGTAACCCTTTCATTGCTGTGACCCCAACAACCAGAATGCCAGATGACTGAATGCATGTGCCACTGGGGCTTGGGCCCGTCATCGCTGTTTGCAGCTATATTTTGTTAACAGTTCTGTATATATCTTTATTTGACCCTCTAACTCTAGCACTCTCTATTATAATCCTATTTTATATATCTGTCGTCTTTTTATTAAAAAAAACAACAACAACAAAAAGCACACACACACACTTGACCCTCTATCAATTACATATCTTTTCTATCAACTGCTATAGCTTTTCTTGAAAAAAATTTTTTTTCTATATTTTATCTACTCCTTTTCTTAAAAAAATGTTTTTTAAAAAGCCTTGCTACGTGTACTGCGTTAGGCTTACTGAGACTTGTCATAGCACTTGCATGTTGTTGCTCTTTTGTTGGTTTTGATTGCTTCTATTGTCCTCATTTGTAAGTCACTTTGGTTAAAAGCATGTTGCA
Organism: Onychostoma macrolepis; assembly: GCF_012432095.1. Lineage (NCBI taxonomy): Eukaryota > Metazoa > Chordata > Actinopteri > Cypriniformes > Cyprinidae > Onychostoma > Onychostoma macrolepis. The sequence goes on from NC_081165.1 coordinate 5,099,690, forward strand.
TGTGACTTCAGGAAAATGACCTAGTTTATGATATTTATGAGCGCTCATGCAGCCAAAGGGCATCTTTACAGTGCAGGATTTGTCTTAAATCATAAAAACAAGGTATTGGCATTTTATAAAAGAGTGAGAAGACTTAACCTTTAAATGCATGAATGTTTCACCAATCATTATTAGGCTACATATTCGGGTCTTTAGCGACCCGGACCAGTATATCCAGCACAGATGGATCTCTAACTGCTGCAAGAGCAAAAAACTCTCTTGATATTTTAAGAACAATTACAGAAGATTAAAATAAAGCATATTTCATTACCTTTCATTAGATGATTTTACCATCACTGTCATCATAAAACATATTCTCAAAACTATCATTTTCAATGACTTCAAAATCAATATTTTGATCACTGGCAGCTCACTCACCACATCCACCATCAAATGACAGTGACATTTATATTTCATTGCGTACAGTAGCTAATTGCTCTGCAGTAAAGCCATTCAAACCAGTTCAGTTTTTGTTGATGATATTCTTTTGTTTTATGCCTGCGGTAATTATGAGTGAAATGCAGGGCTCTCAAGTTATAGCGAAAGTTTGGAGTGAGATTAGGGGAGGGGCCACACAAAGGGGAGGAGTCACTCAAAGGGGAGGGGCAAGTCAAAGGGGAGGAGCAACTCAAATATTTGCAGCACCCAAGTTTTTGCTAGCAGTTCAATTTTACCTATTGTTCATAATTGACCAGCACAAATAGAAGTTATAACATTTGGTAAATCTGATAAAAGACAAATTCATTCTAATAAAATAAAAAGATTTATGTATTTAAAAATACAAATGTATCAAAAATAAAAATAAATTTTGCCTCAAACGAGCCAACTGAACAGCAGTACTCAATGTACATATTTATCAGATTCACCAACTGTTATAACATCTCTAGTACTTTCCTTTCAGGAAGCCAAAGCTAAGATAAAGCTTCTGGTTGCAAAGCAGTTGGAGAGTTTATTTATTTTTTTTTTTGACTGCATCAATAATACTTTAGCACGAATTTGGCTATATTCCCCAACATCAGCTCTCACTATCTTTTCACAGGCAAGTGATTTTGTAGAGGACTCTTAAAATCGAAAAAATAAATGAAGGGGTTACCTACAGCATTCATCAGATCTTTCTGATTTCATGTTGCTAGTAACGAACCCGCTTGCTGCAGAATCGCGTAATTTAAACGGAAAAACAACATCCTAATTTCTGATTGGCTGGTAGGTGGCATTTAACTCGAGAGTTGAGAGAGCTATGAACTCGGCAGAAAACTTCAGTATTCCCTCATCTATCAATGGTATATTAATTGTATAGTAATTGTAGCGGGACAAGTTATCCGTTCTCAGCGTGAGAAATACAAGGTGTGGCGTGAGAGCGTGTGAACTGGTTGAAATGCGTGAGTCTCACTCCGATTGCGTGAGACTTGAGAGCCCTGGAAATGCCATGTGTTGTGAGGGTAGTGAATGGGGTAGTGAATGGTGCCCCGGGTCATTTAAGGGTTAAAGTTGATTAAGAAAGTTCTACAATAGTTTTTGAATATTTACTTTTTTAAACACTTAACTGTACTAAAGATGTCAGGACCATGTCTATTAGTATAGGGTATATTGTTTTGTTATCATTATCAGTGTATCTCATATTTTAATAAACTGTACTGTATCTGCAAAGACATGTTTGGAGTTGTATTAGGAGGACTGTAGCTGTGACTGTAACAGAAAGCATGGAGTCTACAAGCTGATCCACGTTATCAGCATGATTTAAGAAGCAAAGAACATCTTCTGCACACATCGATGCAAGCAATCTGACCTTTTGTATCAACATTAAGCAAAAAATAAATAAATAAAAACTAAATAAATTGAAAATCTGATTTACACCACTGATTTACAAGATTGTGAGTAGCTGATCAGTGTGTGTGTGTGTGTGTGTGTGTGTGTGTGTGTGTGAGCGACAAATCAGGACATACATTTGTATAATGACAAGGGTATGACAGGTATTACAAGGAGAAGGTGACTTTTCAGGACATTACTCCATGTCCCCACTTTTCAAAACGCTTATAAATCACACAGAATGGAGTGTATTGAAAATCTGAAATAGCTGAAAGTCTCCTGTAAGAGGTAGGGTTGTGTGTGTGTGTGTGTGTGTGTGTGTGTGTGTGTGTGTGTGTGTCTGTAAGGGGTAGGTTTAGGTGTAGGGTTGGTGTAGGGTAATAGTACATACAGTTTGTACAGAATAAAAACCATTACACCTATGGGATGTCCCCACTTTTCACAAAAACAAACGTGTGTGTGTGTGTGTGAGAGAGAGAGATTTATAAACAGCCTACTCACATATTCGTCAATGTCCATTGCTTTGAGGGTCTTTTCCTCCAAAAGGCAGCTGAAAGACAATTTTAGCTTTAAGTAAATATCAGAACGAGTATTATCTAATTAATTTGTTATTATTGCTAAAATGTATAAGATAATGTCGTTGAATTGCACCCCGCGTTTGTTGTCAACGGTCGCTTCGTCAGTAACAGAAACACATTTAGTTTCATTTTCATTTCAGAAAGTGTGTACAGTTATGTGAAGGAAAGAAAAAAAGGCTTTCAATAAATTACTTTAAATATGATGCGTTTTGATTTCTGTCTTCACACATTATGCATGTAGTTTATTATTCTTCAGACTGCAGACGTCGATGATACAATATAAGCATTACTACATTCACTGCGCACTTCGAGAACATCAGCTCCAGATAACAGTCGACAACAAGCTACTGCCACAGAAGAAGCACACAACTGTCTCTTACTCTTGTATACCTACCGAAAACCGACAGCTGAGTGAAACTAGGGCCAGTCTTCAGCCAGATCCACTGCTGTTGAGAGAAACGAAAACGAAAGCTCATGAGGCAGCAAACCACGAAAAAAAAAAAAAATACAGTTTATACAGAGGGTGTGAATCTGTGTTTAATATTTGTACAGGGACGTGCTCATGGATGTCTCAAAGACACCAAACCTTTTATACTTATAAATAATGACATAGGCTATAAATACAAGCCAAGACCAGGCTGATTAATAGAGACAATAATCTGTATATAGGTAGAATAGCTTCAGGCGCACGAGCTCTATAGACTGGGCAAATATGAAAGATTGGGTTTGAGGGAACGTTTTTATGGATTATGGACTCTTATTTCACTTATTGTGATGTTTCACATCCACATACATAGAGAACATCACACCTGGTAAACACAGAAGCTTGTGAACAAAAACAATGATTGTGTGTGTTGATCATTGTTGAGAAGCCTAAATTAAATCTGTTTATCATATAAAGTATCTCATATATGTATCTCTTCACAAGAATTGGATTATTTAGGGCCTAATGTAAAGAACTCTTTAAGATCCCTTTACAGCTACTGTTATGGAATTTATGATGCATGAAAATGCATATTTTAATCCAAATTATTGCCTTTTCTTGTTGTTTGGTGTGAGATTTAGTTGAGGCTGAAATCATGTCTTATGGCAACTCCACATCAGGTTATAAGCGGATTCATTTGCATCACTTATTTGATGTCAGCTGTGACTGACAGAGATGTGCAACGATTTATGATATTTTTCTTTTAATTGTAGATGTAATAAATAGTGTTTTTTATGATCTGAAAAAGAGTCTGTAAGTTCATGTGTGTTTATCAACTGCTCAAATATAGGCCTCTTTAAAGCATGTTGCAGTGCATTAATGACAGGGACGGTCGACTGAGAAATCTTGAATAAGTCTTACTGAGAGACAATCGTGATCAAATCTGACTTTCCAGTTCATGAGCTACCCTCTGCTGTAATGTGAAAAAAAAAAGACTCAAATGTATGAAAGGTGGTTTGAGATGAATGACTGTGAACACTGAAAACAAACTGACCTTTGGACAGTTACACTGCTGTTATCATACGACGTAACACCCAGCAATAACCGAATGGTGCGAGTTTAGACTCTCTCCCATTCTGACTCATTTTATTTTGTCTTTCAGTGAAACGAGCCTTTCTCGAAAAATGAGAAACACTGGCTTCTGCCATTTCACCATGTGCAGCAGTCACACAGTTAAGCACCTTTCTGTAACACACTGGTTGCTATTTCTATTTAACCAAGAAAAGCAATAAGACTACTCTGGGACATCAAGCATCTGTTCACGGTATAGAAAAAGAGCACATCTGACCTTTTGGTAAGTTCATTTATGTTCCTTGGGAAAAACTCATCAACACAACCCCACATAAAATAACAAAAACGTAGCCTCTATTTAAATGCTATAACTACTGCAATGTGTTACAAGCTCAGTTATTTCCATCTGATTCAGCGCAATACTGTCACTGCACGTCATCAGTTCTGAACACAACCTTACATCCATCTCAACTTTAAATACCAGTAACATACAGCTTTTACCAAAAGACAAGGTAATTAACGATTTCAATTTTCCTGAAATTTAAAGACGATTATTTTTGAATATGCTAGTTACACAGAAATACATGGTCTAAATGTTACCATCACGCTGTTTTACATACAATAGCTCCTTTTCAAAAAAAAAAATAATAAAATAATTTCTATGCACACTGAATTAAAGCCTTAGCCTGAGGTCCTTAATGTTATTTTACAAAACTTCAAGATGTGTAACACTTCAAGCCAGGAAAAATGTCCACCTATTTCTTTTTTTAATGCACAGACTGTATATACAGCTCGTACATCACATGAGCCGAGTCTAGCAGAGGTCTAGTTATCCTTACAGATACGCAGAACAGAATATAAAACCATACTGAGATTCCTGAACAGCAACCTGATCATTTACTCGGCTTGGCATGTTTGCCACATCAAAAACAGGTGGACAATAATACATAAATAAAACAAAATAGCAACACACTTATTATACAGGGTCAAATGAAGTCAGATGGTATTCTGCTAATATGCCACAGAAAACAGGACAAGAGCATTATCAGCAGTAAAGTGTCTATTCTGGAACAGTAATTGGTTTCATATTCTACATAACATTTACATTTTTTTTTTTAAATCAACACAAATTTTACACATTATGCTTTGTAGAAAAATATCCAGAAGCTGCACTGGGACTCGGCGAGGGATCAGGAAAGTATGAGCGCTCGGTTTGGTGCGTGAGATTTTAAAGAGCGAAGGTACCGCCTTGCTTTCTCTGTCATGATCAGCTGGTCTTTCGTCCGTCCACAGACTACAGTTTCCCAGGCTGGAGACATCTAGCAGAAAAAATTCATTATTAGGCAACTATTTTTTTTTTTTTTTTTTTTCATGGACTTTTTTTTTTTTTAATCATGGTTACAGTGTGTATCAGGATTTAATTATTGTTGCTGGAAATTTAACAGTGAAATTATTTAAATTAAATAACCATATGGTAATGCCTATTTTTGTCTAGTGAAATAAACACTTCTTATTTAAAGGAACATCCAAGCTGTAGATGAGTTTGTTTCTTCATCAGGTTTGTAGAAATGTGTCTCTGCATCAGTGTCTCAGCAATGGATGCTCTGCAGTGAATGGGTGCCGTCAGAATGAGAGTCCAAACAGCTGATAAAAACATCACAATAATCCACACCACTCCAGTCCATTAGTTATCATTTTCTAAAGTGAAAATCTATGTGTTTGTAAGAAATTGTTTAATTTCAATTTGGCTTCGGTCCATAATCCATAATAACACTTCCTCCAGTGAAAAAGTCCATCTCCTTTTGTCTCTCACATCAAAATCCACCCACTTAAAACATCTTAATGGTGGATTAGTTTCAGCTTTTGTCTTCTCCAGATGTTAACTGATGGACTGGAGTGCTGTGGATTATTGTGATGTTTTTATCAGCTGTTTGGACTCTCATTCTGGCGGCACCCATTCACTGCGGAGCATCCAATTGACCAAATCATCAGTGTTTTGCATAATAAAACACTTAACAGTTATGAACTGAGAAAAAAATAAAATAAAAACGAAACATACTTGCTGTGTTGTGATAATCTATTATGACTGCATATAATTTGTAAACGTGGTGAATTATGTTTCGTAAACATGTCGTCTGATCTAACAGCACTTACAGGTGGAGGGCTCTGTTGCAGCGTGGAAGGCACAGGTTTAGTGGGCAGCCCGCTCTCATTCGGGCCAAGAATAAATCCTTGATCCAACACATTCTCTTCCTTTTTCACATCACAACAGGTCACAAGAGGGAGCGACCGCGCGACTTGAGCCTGGAGTTTCAAAACACAAAACAAGCTTTAAATCCGTTCAGTGATTCAGTGACTGGGCAAACGCAACACCATCGGGCCGGTTTCTGTACCTTCTGACTTGTTTTGACTGTGCGTTTAATTTGCTGCATTCGTGCAGCAACAGACTCACTGCAGTCAATGACATCCAGAGCCAGAGATTTACGCACTTTCTTCATCGGCGGCCGGTACTGTTAGAAGAGACACAAATAATTCAATATAACCGCACCTGGCAAATAAACCTGGCATTTATTTTATGTATTTGGATGTTTTATGCCATGTCAGCATTTTATGTTTTCAATAAATAAATAAATAATAATAAATAAAATTAAAATAAATTGGTCAATAAATTAATAAACATTTAAAAGGAAAGGTGAAAAATCTGATCTGATATGATGCATGGTCCATCAAGCACAAAAAACAACAACACGTTATTTCTCTATTAATTTGTGCATTAACTAAGTTCTTGTGTTTACTTGGAGATAAATGTTTTAATTTATTTGTATAAGAAAATATTTAACTTTTTAAAGAAAAGCATGTCATCCAAAATAAGTTTTTGTTTGCATAATGTGTGTGTTCTGTGTATATTTCTGTATATATAATACACACACACACATACAGTATATTTTGAAAATATTTACATGTCTATATTTATATTCATATAATTTATATTATAAATATATATTTTATATAAACATAACATTTTTCTGAAATATATACATGCATGTGTGTGTATATTTATATATACATAAATATACATTATGTAAACAAAAACTTATTTTGGATGTGATAAATTGTTTGACAGCATATATATATATATATATATATATAAAAATTTGTTTATGGTAAACAGAGTTAATAAGAAAGGAGGAGGAGTTGCTTTGTATGTTGACACAGCGTTAAGATGTAATTAAATTGATCAAAAGTATGTCAGTGACTATAGAAAATCTTTTGGAATGTGTAACTATAGAAATAGATATTGAAAGATCTAAAAATATAATTATCAGTTGTGTGCATAGATCACCAGGAACTTGTACGGATACCTTTATGAATAAATTATTTGGTATGCTCGATAAATGGAATGAGAACAAGGTACAAATTATATGTGGAGATTTCAATATTGATTTGTTGAATCCAAATGGAAATAAGAGAATAACAGATTTTACCGACACACTATACAGTAAAGGTCTATTTCCTGCGATTACAAAACCTAGTAGAATAACTAAAGATACTGCTACATTAATAGACAATATATATACAAACGAAATTGAAGGAAAAATAGTAGGAGGATTTGATATGATTGATCATCTTCCAGTTTTTGCAATCTTTCAAAGATTATTTGATAAAACAAAAGTAAGTAGTATAAATAGTTTTAAATTAATTCGATATAGAACACCAGAAATCATGGCTGCTCTCAGTGAGGACTTAAAGAATCAAAATTGGAGCGATGTTTATGCAAGTAAAGATCCTAATAGTGCTTATGATGCTTTTTTGTCCATATTAATCCAAAAATATGAAAAACACTGTTTAAGAGGACTGTAAAGAAGCAAAAAAATGAGGATAAACCATGGATTACTAAAGGAATAGAGAAAGCATGCATTATATAGGAAATTTATAGCAACTAGAACTATACAATCGGAAAATAAATAAGTAATATAAAAATAAATGAATAAGTATTATAAGATTTAGTAAAAAGGACTATTATAAGAAGTTATTGGACAAGCATAAGAATAACATACAAACAACATGGAAAGTACTTAATAGTATAATTTAAAAGAATACCGGAAAAGTAGATTACCCAAATTATTTTGTTAATGATGATAAATTAAGCAGAAATAAAATGAATGACATTGTCAATGAATTTAATGAGTATTTTGTAAATATAGGGAGAAATTTAGCAAAAGTGATCGTGAAGCAAAGAACTAGGATAGAAGAAATTAATATTTCCAGAAATGATTATTCAATGTTTATAAGGGGAGTTGACAAAAAGGAAATGACTGTAAGAATAAATATTCCACTGATTGTAATGATATTGACATGTCGTTAATAAGAAATATTATAGAATATATAGTAAAACCATTTACACACATTTGTAATCAGTCCTTTTTAACAGGAATATCCCCAAGTAATATGAAAACAGCTAAAGTTATTCCTATTTTTAAAAGTGGAGATCGGCACTGTTTTTCCAACTACAGATCAATTTCTCTTCTTTCCCAGTTCTCAAAAATTTTAGAGAAAATATTTGTGCATGCTTGATAATTTTATAGACAAACACAAAATGATCATCAGTATGGTTTTAGAACAAACAGGTCGACCTCAATGGAACTGGTAGAACAGATTTCTTCTTCAATGGATAATAATGAATATACTGTGGGGGTGTTCCTAGATTTAAAAAAAAGCTTTTGACACTATCGATTATGGATTATTAATGATGAAACTGGAGAGATATGGTATAAGAGGAAAAGCTTTTGCTTGGATAAAAAGTTACCTCGATGACAGATATCAATTTGTACAAATAAATAATGTTAAATCAGATTTAATAAAAGTTATTTGTGGTGTTCCGCAAGGTTCGGTGCTAGGCCCCAAGTTGTTTGTACTGTATATAAATGATATTTGTAAAGTGTCTAAAGCATTAAAAATGGTTCTGTTTGCTGATGATACAAATGTATATTGTTCGGGAAAAATTTGGAACAGCTTCTGAATACAGTGGAAATACAACTGATGGTTTCAAAAATGGTTTGATGATAACAGACTTTGACTGAATTTAAGTAAAACAAAGTTTATAATATTTAGTAATCGACAAAGTAACAAAGTGAAATTAAAGATTAATAATGAGGAAATAGAAAGTGTAGGAAAAATGTTTGGGTGTTATAATTGATCATAAAATTATGTTGGAAATCACATATAAATCATGTAAAAACATAGATGTCCAAATTCATTGCAATATTAAATAGAATAAAACATTTTGAATGAAAAAACTATATATATATATATATATATATTGTATTGTGCGCTCATAGTTCCATACATTACTTATTGTGTGGAGGTGTGGGGTCATACATATAAATCCAATTTAAATTCAATATATGTTACAAAAGAAAGCTATTAGATTGTTAAAAGGGTTGATTATGAACCAACAAACAAATTGTTTATTAATTTACATGCATCAAAAGTTGTAGATTTAGTTGATTTATATACATCACAGTTAATGTACAAAGTTCATAATAATTTAAATCCAAATTGTATTCAGAGGCCGTTCAAAATAAGAGAAAGTCAGTATAATCTAAGAGGATTGTACATGTTTAAAAAAGTAAGGGCAAGAAGTAATGTAAAAAGTAGGCGTTTATCTGTCAAAGGGGTACATTTATGGAATAAGTGCGATAAGGAAATAAAAGTATGTAATTTACTTTGCAAATTTAAGAAAATGTATAAAAATAAGGTGATAAATAATTATATGACTCAGTATCAATAAATTGTGAATGTATTGTTAAGATATTAAAGTAATAGCTGGAATGTGTATTTTTGTTATGTTTGTTTTGAATTATGTTTGTACACTTTGGGAAATGTTTTTGTAATATTGTTTATTTTGTATTATTTAACTTAGTGAAAAGTGTCGCTCATCAGTTAACTATGTATAAAGGGTAGGGATAATAAGCAAGGGTTCGGCCTACACCTTTTTCAGTAACTATGTATTTTTATTTATTTTGTGAAAAGTTGTTTGTGAGCACCGGAATAAAATTATTATTGATTGATTGATGTATTTTTTTTTTCCTTTTGCCATTTAAGCAAAGAGATCACAAAAATGATATTTGCTGTTGTCTCCCATTCACCACTATAGACGTTGGCCCAGATATGACTTCTGCTTCTGAGAAGCAAATGAAGAAAAGAAAACGTGAAAAAATTTGATTCATTTTTGTCATGGTATCAAAATTGGTATTGACTTATTATGACAAGTGCATTTTGTGTCATGAAACACCCTAGAACCTCAATGCAAACCTCTTATCAGTTAAGAGATGTATTAATGCTAACAAGGGAGCTTGAGGCAGTAAGAATCTAGAAACTGCTCATTCTTCTTACCACTTGTTTGCGTTTCTTCTCTATAGGAGTTTCATCTTCTACTATCAGCTCAATTCCTGCTTCACTGCGCAACACTTCTTTAAGGTCTTCCTCCAAATTTGGAGTCTGAGGCTTAAGAGAACCAAAAGAGACACAAAACCTCTTGTTTTTTCAATTCACAGTATCAAAACTAGAATATCAAACAGGAGGTCAGGCATCAGTGAGCTGTATGTGAGATATAAGCTAGTTTAAACGTGATAATAACGAGGAAAATCCTCACCAGGGGCCGCAGAGGGCCGTATTTCTCCAAGGCGTTTTTGAATGGAGTGGGGGTCCGGGGAGTCGTATCCAGGTCAGATTTGTGATTAGGTGTGATAAACCTACAGGAGGGCAAAATAAGAGTTTAGCAGTGACCTTTGAACTCAAATGATCTGAATAAAGCTCTGTGAAGGCTGAGACGCACAGGGAGTTCTCCTTCTGCGTGAGCGGGGTTTTGTCGCGGTGCAGGGGTGTGGTGACGATGGCCTTCTGGCTGCAAACAGGAGTCGACGTCAGGGAAGGATTCTCCAGGTCCAGCGTGTCTTGCTTGGTCCACATATTAAGGAACTGTAAAACAGAAAAATAATATTAAAACTCAGAACCATTTTACAGTAAATGAGCACAGCTACCATTGTGAAGCCTTTCTGAATCAAAGGTGTTCAATGGTTTCTCTCTAAGGATTTGCGAGTGTGTGTGTTTGCTGTGCACAAGCAGATAGTGTCACATTCAGCTGCTCAAAACAAAACAAAGCAGAACGGTCAACAACTTGCTCGAAAAGAAGTCAATGAAAACAATGTGACAACAGTGAATCATAATAAATTAAACGTTTCCATGATATAGTCATTCTGTAAAGAACGTGACAGTTATATCATCAGCAACATGATGAAATATCTGATGATTATGATGCATCTTGTTAACCCTAAAAGGGGCGACGTATCCTGGGGGATACAAACATTAAATTAAAAAATAAGAGTCAAGTTTAAAAAAAAAAAAAAAAAAATCATGAAATTGTATTATGTGAGTCCCAATAAGATGGAAAATAGCATTAAATAAATTTTCTGACATCTCTTTATGGTTCTGCCCTTTTTAGGGTTAAAATTAGCTGGAAAAAGATGGCTGATGTCATTTCTGATATCTTAGAGAGAAGGGTGACTGATGGCTGATAAGCTGATAAGACAACATATAATTTAAAGATAGTAAAAACATGCATAACTGCTGGTGATATTTATATTAATTTTGCATTACAATCATTTCAAATTAAATTACATTTAAAAATTTTTAACCTGATTTAAAAAATAAATAATTTAGATGGCAACTTCTTGGTTTTGGCTGTAAACGTATTGCTGAATGCTTCACAAAAAGAAACTGTTGAAAATATGAATAAAAAGGCAAACTTATTTTGTCATATATTGTGCCATTAAAATAAAAGTCCTACTTCCAAATCATTGCCCAATGCCGATTATTGAAAAAAACTGCCAAAAATCAGCCAATATATCAGTCGACCCCTAGTGCTAACTGGTGGATCTGGACATTAATAATAAGGCAAAAATACGTCAGTGATGTGAAACGTGTCTGCGGTACCTGTGAAGGAGAGAAAGGCAGGATTTTGACCGGCGTGCTCTTGGGGGTCATGGAGTCGTTGGGGTCTGGGGAAAGGGCGATGCGGCGGCGGCTGCGGCGGCTCAGGATGGACGGAGGGGTCGCCCCGCCGGGTGAGATGGGGATCAGCTCCCCTTTGCTGCCCTTGCTGAGCTCCTGCAGGGTGCTGCCCTCCAGACGAAACTGCAGCAGCTCCGAGCTCTGGCTCTCCTCCGGCAGCTCGAAGTCCGACATCGTACACCAGCCCTCGAGATCCTTGAGGATGAAAGCATTATCGTCAGCCTCCATCAGGCCTCGACAACATGGATGCATTCAAGAGACGCACTGAAATCTCCAGGCGATTCAGAAAATATCTATGTCTGATTGGATGCAAAGAAATCAACGGGCATGACTTCTAGAACGTACATACTGCGGTCAAAATTGCTAATTTAGTTTACACAGTACAAGCACAATTAGTGAGAATTTAAATACTTACAATGCATATTTGTGAATAAGTTATTTATTAGGAGTTATTTTGAGGGCATTGTGTTTAGTGCGTGTCAAAAAAGCAAGATCTGTTTGGGATAGTGTTTGAAGTCACTGACACTTTTTTGACACTATTTTAAAATTGTTGGAGCCTATATGTGAGAGATAGTCAATCTAGATTGGTTTGTTTTTAATGCCGTTTTTTTTTTTTGACTAATTTTATGGTGAGAAGTATATATTAAAATTATTAAAAAAATTAAATAAAATCTAAAGAGGTTTAAGACCCAGTTTTCCTAAAAACCTCTAAAACTGAATTTGGATTAAATATATGAAAAAACTTTTCATTGGTACCAACACAAGAACACTTTTCTCAAAGCAGTACAAATATTTCAATTCAATAAAATGTTTGTCAGAGAAAAAAAAAAAAAAAACACTGACAAGTAAAAACAAGCCATTTTCGTTAGTTATTTTGTCTAGGGGTTGTTATATCTAGCATTTGTGTGAAATACAATATAATGGTAAGTTAACATTTATTTGAATGAATATGAATTCACTATCAAGACAGACAGAGAGAGAGATTGTGATTGTGATTACCTGTGCCTCCAAACTAATAGTGACGCTGTGAGCTTTTCAGTAACAAAGCTATTTTACTGATAAAAGTAATGGGAGAGCATTTAAAATGTTCTGTGTTTCTGAGCCGTAATCTTTGGTTTCAGCCAAGATTGTTTATTCGGAGCATCACAATTTTCTCATTGACCTCTAAACATCTTTGCTGGGAAATGATGCTATTATGCATTTGCTGTGAAACATTACTGATCTATGCTACGTTATAGGGATGCACGGTATATCGGTATCTGCCGATAAATGCTAATTGTTCATCATATGGGTTATCGGCTTTCATTTATAAAGAATTATCGGTATCGGCCAAAATTTTCATATCGGTGCATCCCTACTACGTTATCCTAACCTCATCTACGACATCCGCAGATAGTAGTAACAATCATCTCTGACCAATTAATTCACTTCATCAAATTACAGAGTAAGGTAACGGCTGTTTTTAATTACTATTCGTAGCAATTATAATATATACACAAGGTATAACATATTTGATGGTAATTAGACGGTATCTGTTGTTTTGAAGGCTGAACTCACCCCATCCATCAGCTCCATCACCTCCTTTAGCGTGGGGGCCGCTGAGGGAGAGAGGAACCCGGAGCTGTCCATCACCCACGTGGACACATTAGAGTCTCCCGCTTCACTTTTGGGGGTCGCTGGAGCTTTCGGGGTCTTGGGAGACGCAGTTTTTTGTGGAGCAGAGGTGACTTTCTCATGTGAGTCTGGATCCTGTAACACACAAGTATGCAAAACACGAACACATATGATTATTTATTAAAGACACAGGTTTTAAAACTGTATCTCAACCACACATCTTCATATAAACAACCAAACACTGCGATCACAGGCTTTAACCCTATAAAACCTGCTGTGTCATATTTAATATGCAGATTTCTAAAGACTCTAAATTATCAACATGATCAAAACTTGGCTGAAAAACCTGTTGCACACAATCTCAACTTCTGTCATCTGATTGATGGTTTACACTTTAAAGTAAAAGGCTTTTTAGCGTAACTGTACAAATGTCTTGCTGTCAAATCTTTACTGATTTTTACAAAGCAAACATAAGAATAACATTGATGTTATTAGCAATATTTCAAGGTGAACATTTACTTGACTGAAGCAACTTTAGCCTACTTGATCATCCAGACATTGTTTTTTTAGAAAATTCATGTTCAAATGTATCAGATATCATCCATCAGGATGTTGACGAGTGTTTCATCATTGTATTGCATTGCATTATATGTTTTGAAACTACAGATCTTTAATCATAAAACTAAAAACTGAAATATCATACAGAATCTGCTCAAAGAAGTTATTCATTTGGGAATTAGACTACACTCGTCCCAGTGTTTCTCACAGTAGATTCAGCTGCGGTGGTGCAGAGCCTCTGGACAGTAACGCAGAAAACACAAAACACAAAAACCGGTCCTGATCAGGATGTCAAAAGCAGGCTTCACGCTGACTTCGTGTAATAGACTTTGCAATTAAGATCATTAGAGTTTCCGTTATACCCTCTTCGGGACCTCGCCTGGTAATCCCTCGCTGGCTCCATCACAGCAGAACTCCACCTAAACACAAATCAACAGTTGATCCACGAGCCTCCCAGCCGCTGCAGTGCACTCAAAGCCTGCAGAAGTACCTGCCGCTGAGCGCTGTCCTCAGACACCAGCTCCTCAGTCTCCGTCTGCTGCAGCACATGAAGCGTCGTGTCCACGCCGGCGTAATAACCCGTCTCGACTTTACGCTTGATAGTGGAGTTCCAGTGGTTTTTCACAGCATTGTCCGTTCTGGAAAAAAACAAATAAATCCTCTCAACTTCACAGTACACCAGTCTATAGAAGCGCACAACTGCCAGATCAGAACTGTGATATATTTATATCTCGTAATTGCAAGTGTATATCTAAGAAAATAATTCTGAATTGCGGGATATAAAAAGAGAAAAAAGGTCAATTGTGAGATATAAAGTTGCAAGTTTTTTAAAATTCCGTGAAACAAGCTTCCGTACCAATCAGACGTGTGTCAACATTAGGGATGTAACGATGTCAAAATCTCATGACACGATAATATCTCGAAGTCCACGGTACAATATTTATTGCGATATTAAAAAAAAAAAAAAAAGAAGGAAATTAAGATTTGGAAAATAATGAAAATTATGTACATTTTAAAGTTAAATTATTCTATCTAATGTACTTCGAAAGTTCAAAATTAAGAGCTCCATCCCATGTTCCTAAGAAGATTCAAGACAGGAAAAAGTGAGTTGACTTGAATTGACATTCACACCGGTGTTTCAGGAAGCCAAACATATTAGAATATAACAACAATGACAGTAATAACCATGCATTGTAAAACTGCACTGTAAAATAAATGAAAATGAATATTTCATAGGTATACTATTTTTTCTTTACACTACAATAGGCAAATTCCAATACTTCTTTATTCATTTCTACAGTTGAAAGAGATATTTTGAATTTGGACTGCATTTAAACCGCTAGCTGTCAGCAATTCATGCAGCACAGCCTTTATTTTGAAGGAAAACTCCAGCTTCAGTGAAAACATGGTTACAAAAACACGTCTCACACATCTAGTGAAATGCTGTAATCTGCCGCGACAATAAAGCTTAACTGGTGGCCGTTGCGTTCCTAAACGCACAGCACGTGAAATAAACGAGTTCACTGCATTCATTCAGTGTGAACAGAGCCGTTCTGAGACGCGGAAAACACCGGATCAGCTGATCGCGTGAACAGTGTGTGCGCTTCGCTTTAAAACATGCAGCGAAACCAGACTTGATGAAGGGATCAAGCCACATTGTGAGTTCGTTTGACAGATACTGTGCCAAACCATAATGGCTCAAAACACAACTTTAAAAGACCTTTTATGTTAGAATAAGAAGTTTAAATATATTTTTAAAACGTTTCATATCGTCATGTGACCACGATAATATCGAGACAGTTTTGCTATCATGATATTAATAATACTGTTACATCCCTAGTCAACATGTTTTAAAATAAAGCATTTTAAAATATTTTCAGCAGGAGCTTCCAGACCCCTGCACGCCGGTACATTCAGCTGATTCTGAATCAAGAGCCTAAACCAGCCCAACTACGCCAGGTAACCAGGTACTCGTTCAGACGATCTTTCATTCCTAAGATCTACACGGTGTTCACCTTCCAGGAAGCAGTTTGGCGATCTCAGCCCAGCGGTTGCCCAGCACACAGTGAGCCTTGTAGATGATGAGATCTTCCTCTGGAGTCCAGGAAGACTTCTTGACGTCTGGATTGAGGTGGTTGTGCCAGCGCTCTCTGCACTGCTTCCCAAGACGGCCCTTCAGGTGCTTGGCCACCATCGCCCACTGCTTGTTGCCGTACTTCTTCACGAGCTCAATCACCTGGACACACAACACACAGACTTCACACACACTGTCTCACCGACACATTCTCAGACCGCTCTGATTGTTCACGATCACTGGTTAAGAAACCGCTGCAGCAACCGTAAGACACTATGAAATCCATTCTATTTTTTTTTTCTTTCAAATTCAGTTTTTCCGGTTTCAATTTTTCTGAATTTCTGTTTTTGTTTTTTCTCTCCCCATTTAAAAATTATTGGATTGCATTTTAATGGTTAAATTCAATTTTTGTAAAAAGCATAGTTTAAATTAAATCATGGAAGAAAAATTGTGATATTCCTTGAAAAAAGTAATAATTTTGAGTATGTGTAGTGGAAAAAACACTGCTTAATCACACAGAAACATACAGGCTTCATATTTAAATAGCTTTTTCTTTCTTTCTTTTTTTGAGGTTTAATTTCACAAGCACTTGTCTAATATCACAATTTTATTTAGTGAGCAGCCCGACGTTTAATTTATTCATCCAAAATTCTACAAATTGTGAAACATTCAGCATTATACAGTAAATTCTTATGATTAGATTTCGCTATCCTGTCCGTGATTTCCACATTGTAGAAATCACAAGGCAATATGATATGTCACTTACACAAAACAAAATGAGAAATTGGAAACATGCATGTAGAAAATAAACCATAGCAATTTTTGTGACTTCACATTTGACTAATTTCCATACATCTCCCAGCTTGGAAACCACACTTTTGATTAAAAGACTCTTTGGTGAACACTTTTTTTTAGCTGTTTTGTCTGTACATCTGTACCTTCTCATCCTCCTCCTTCGTCCAGGGTCCTTTGACGAGATCAGGATCCAAAACTTTGAACCAGCGATGCTGACACTGATGCTCTGACCGATTCTGTAAAGACAACAACAAAGCTGCCGCTGTTAAAGCAGACCACCGCAGACATTTAAATGTGGAGACACGCAACAGCATTAAACTAAACAAGCGATCTCTCACGTGAGCTCTCTGAACGCATTATTGATGTAAACACACTTACGGGTAAAAAGCCAGAGATGTATTTCCAATCATTTGGTCCAACGTTCTGCACCAATTTCCGCAGCTTATCATCCTGGAAAACACAAAGCCAAGAAATAAATGCATATATCATCTTTGATGTTTGACAAATATCTTCTGGATACCATGCAACAGTAAAACGGTGCATTTATTTTCCCAATTTTGTCAGGTTTATGCAAACAAAACCTTCATACGTTTGGATACGCTTTATATGATGCACAAAGGATAATTTTATTATTTAGTCACATGAGCATTGATCAACACACAAAGAGAGCATGTTTGTGCTTCTGTTTGCCATATTTTATGAGCTCCCATTTTTGATCAAGAATAATCTTAAGGTTTGTGTCTACATTTCACATCACATGAGCAAAATCTTTATTTTTGTAGAATTTCAAACAAATCCCCACTGCATAAGGTTTGAGAGATATAAGACCTCCAGCTTGAGCAATGGCCTTGTTTACAGCAGCATACCTCCTCTTGGGTCCACTTCACTTTCACTTTCCCACAATCCTTCTGATCAGCCACATCAGAGTCTGTGTCCTGACACATGGCCTCGTCCTCATCCTCACTGTTCACACACACACACACACACACACACACACACTTCATGTTTAGGGTTGGGGAAAACAACACTGACTACAGATCAGCAAACTCTGGCAACAATGTGCTGATGGTGCACTGACACCGTTTGTGTTTACATCTGGCCTTGTGTTTGCTAGACAATGACCATCAAAACTAGATGAAAAATCAGTGCTAATTAAATCATTCCAGACGCTCTCAAGCATGCACAGTTGTGTTTTGCGTAATGTACAGTATCACCTCGATCCACTAGCATATCTGGCTATTGCTTCAATGCATATCATCAACATGAATAAATATAGGTAAAAAACAACAACTGAGGTATGCATCACATTGAAATGATTTGGATTAGCTAATAACATTGTAAACACAGTGTGTATTTAAATTCGTCTGTATAGTGTTTAAACTGAACGGGTGCCGTGAGTTTGAGCTCTTTGTGTTTTTAATATTAGGCGGGGTTCAAAGCATCATTCACAAACTTAATGTCAACAATCTCTGCAAACGCAAACATTATGGTGAATGCATCAGATGTGATCGTTTTCTTGTCCTAAAGTGAAATTAGATTATACTTTCACATGAAACATACGAGAATAATATTCTTTATGTACTTACCCGCGCGCCCACCAAGACATTTCCCGAAAGTTTGCTTAAAATGCACCAATAAAACAGACTTTACGAGGACACTGTGCATACAGCATACAAGCGCAAAAACATCTGTGATGTTAATGAGATGGTCGATCAAATAAAGCAAACGCTTTCATTAAAAAGCGCACCGCGACCCGCCAGATAAACATGTATTGCTGCGCGCCCAAGTTTCTATCTCGCGCTTCTTTTTCTCAGCCATTCCCGCGAGTGACGTCAGCGGAAACACGCTGCGTGCGCGTCCCCCTGAGCCCCAGAGGCAGTACGTGCGCGCGCGTAAACACATAGAAGCGCTTCCGTAAAAACAAATGTGTGCAGTAGTAATAATAATGCATTTTTAACATATATAACACATTTCACAAAAAAAGATTGTTAATATATTTTAAAATGGCCATAATATATCAGGGAAATATTACTGTTCGTTTTTGAATACTTTCTAGATTAATTTATAAATCACTGATATTTGTTTAAAATCGAAACATGTTGTCCAAAACATAAATATGCATGTTAGAAAGAAGTAAGTTTCTCGCATAATTTCTGTTTCTCATTATTTACCTTTTACTGCATTATAAAGATGTTCAGAGATCGTGTATTTGGACGTGTTCAGCTATTGAAAATATTTTAATTTAACTTCACTAAAGAGAACGAAATTATTTTATTATCTGATAAACGCGATATTAAATAAAAAGGTCAGATTTTCCATGTGAGCCTGTAGTTGGAGAGCTACTGGTAATCAAGCACAGCTATAAATGCAAGCCGAGTCTAATTAACGCCACGCTTTCCTAATGGACGCAGGACGTGACAGACCTGGTGAAGTGCTAATACATACATATAAATTAATTTACCTTTTAAATGAAATCTAACAAAACCTTGTTCTATGGTAAATTCTAAACCCTGCTTATTTTGTAGAGCTGACCAGGAGCTATGAGGGCCCATCACTGTCCGACTTCGACAGAGGCTTTTGCACGGACCAGAGTCTGTCTTTATCAGCGGTTTCAGCCGATGGCTTCCTCAGACCAAACAAAGGCATTGTGCTGGAGTATCCAGAGCCCAACCCTGCTGTTGCAGCATGTCTGAACTACTCCACAAGCCTTTTATCACCTTTAGTTGCCCTCTACAAGAACGTCCTCTCTCCAGGCAGCAGTCTGAGCACCGCTCTGGGCAGTCCAGTGGAAGGCAAGTCCTCCACACCCTACGAGAGAGTCAGGTTTCAGAAACCCGTCCTGGCCAGCTCGCTGGACCTGTCCTGCGTCGATTTGACCACCACTCACCCGTCGTGGGAAGTGTCCTTTGTGAAGGCCGTAGTTGAGAGCCCAAAGTCATGTTTGGAGTCCACATGGAGTCCTATTAACCTGTCGGCCGCTCCTGAGGGCTCTCTGGTGTCTTCAGGGAGGTCACCTCACCCAAACACTTCAGAGGAGCTTCAGCGCTCGTGGAGGGAAATGGTCCGGCAGGGATCTAGTCAGGTTCCTGCAATCTCAGATCTCTGAGAGGAACAGAGCTCATCTAACTTGGCAATTTGATAGACGCCATATTTTAGGTATGTATGTGCACTGATGCTAATCTTGGAAAAACTTGGTTTGTTCTAATGTGTTTTTATTTTACAGGCTTCTTGCTGTGATTCTTACTAGAGTGCTACCCATGTTTATATAAATGTATTTGTACTATAAGTGTATTTAATCAAACAATAAAGTGTTGAAGTGACTTGCATTCATTAATGTTACAGAGAATCTACTCAAATGAATGTCTCTGTGTGAGCTTGCACGATCAACATGTTTCAGAATGTGCAATTATTTTGTCCACTGTGGGAATGTGGGCTGAAGAATAGAGTGGCAGTATAGGGTCGCTATAGCTGAGACTACAAGTGAAAATGCTCCTATATTGTGTTATCTTCTAAATGAATCAGTGCCTGTCTGCTGCTGGTGTTCTAGGACTCTGGTGTCCAATCCTGCTCTCTGAGGGTCAACGTCCTCCAGATTTTAGCTCCAGCACACTTGCCTGGAAGTTTCTAGTGAGCCTGAAGTCCATTATCTTGATCAGTTGCATTTAATTGGGGTTTAAGCTAAACTCCAGGAACCGGTTTGGACAGCCTTGCTCGAGAGTCCCCTGGCATTTAGGCTCATCTGACTGCCTCACGTCAACCTGGAAATAAAACTGAGTGAATTTAGCGGATATGTAATGTATACTATATTTTCTGGAGGTCCTGCATCAATGAAACGAATGAGAACGTCACCTTTTTCATTCAACGTCGCCTCTGGCTTGCTCAGTTGGGGACACTTAATTTCTAGCGATTATCGCCGATTTGATTGCACAGATACTATTTAAACTAAACTGAGCTAGACAATGACATCTCTGAATTCAATAATGAAATGCCTTTAACTGAAAATTGAGTGTTTAATCTTATCATTATACATTACTGACACTCTATCCTCCAATTTGATACTGTTAAGTGCTTTGACACAATCTGTATTGTAAAAGCGCTATATAAATAAAGGTGACTTGACTTGACCTTTTCATTCAATGCCAGATTTGTTTTATCACAGTGACGTAAAGCAGTGTATAATCCTGAATATCAATCTCAAACACGGGATTTGGACCCCTATGTGTACAAATGCTCCGACGTGAGAAAACAAAGCTCATTTATTGAAAAAAAAAAAAAAAAATTGTTACAAGAAATGTAGTGGATTCTTTAAAGCATATGCCTGAGAAAGTTCTGATAAACCACACCTAGCTTTTCTTGCACTGGAAGTAAAGCACATGTGGTTCGTTTGCAGTCTGAGTGTCTATACTGTGCATGTACACACAGATCTCAAAAACAAGTCCTCGCTGCAGAACTCCAGAGATCCATGGCCTGTCTGCTTCAATACATGTTGAACCGTGCTTCTGTGGTGTCAATATCGTGCTCCTGGAGGAAAGGGGAGAAGTAGCAGGTTTAGGGTAATAATTCAGCCAAAAATGGTCATTTACTCTCCGCCACGTTGTTCAAACCACATTGATTTCTGTCCTCCAAACACAAAAAGATATTTTAGGCAGAATGTCCAAGATGATCTGAAGTGACATTTGTTTTTAGAGCTTGACTGAATAAATTACAAACTAAGCAACATTATACGCAAATATAAAAGCAGCTCTTACAACTTGCGTTTCCTTCTTTATTCTCTTTAGTTTTTTGATGGTCTGTGACGCACAGACTAAAATGCAAGTTTACTTAATTTTTTTTAAGTAATGTTGTGAAGGATTTAAGACCACTGTTTTGGGGTCATTTTCTGAACATGGCAAAATAAATCACCATCTACTTTCACTGTGTGGAAAAGTGCAGCTTTTGCCAAGTATTTCATTTTCTTGTTTCATGGAAAAAGAAAACCATATAGGTTTGAAACCTGTGGTGCACAAATGATGATATGCACAATGATTTCACTACATTAACGACTAAATGAATGGTCAAATAGAAATGTTTCTGCATGTTCAACTTACTTGATTGATTTTCTTAAACTCCACCACCTGGAAGAAGACGTGTTCCAGTATGTGCTTGGCATCTCTTTTGTCCTTGTCTAACTTCCCTGTCACTCCTAAGATGTCTCCACATTTACGTACATAAAACTCCAGATCATCATCGGTACCTTACAGAAGACGGGACCTCCATTACTAATCAATCAGCAACCACTCAAGCTAGAAACAATGACAGTATTGGAACTCTTTCTGAGCATTTGAACGAATGGTAGAGACTCACATTTATTTGAGAGCTGAGCCAGCCTCACTTTCTCAGAAGAAAAGGTCTCATCAAGGTCAAAAAGGTCAAGCATGGGTGGCGGCAGGTCCCTAAAGGCCGGCTGAAAAACCTGAACATAAAACAGAGCCTCAGTGAAACAGATCCTCAACAAACAGACCCATAAACAAGAAAGCATACTAGTTGTGAACTATGTAGTACATTTAGCATGGAATAATGCAGGAAAATCATGGCAAATAATAATGATTTGATTTGATCCATCATAGAGGATGATGTTAGACGAGTTAGCATCGTCACACTGGGCCCAGTTGCATAAACTTAGCCACTATGTTAAGACTGCATCCTGAGAACTAGTCTGACCAACTAGCAGTTAACCAAGGGGTTATCAAGTCTTATTTTTTGGATTCAAATTAGACCAATCTACATTTTAAAGAGGTCATGAACAGCCTCTGTTTTTTATTTTGTATTGTTCTCTGAGGTCCACTATTATGTTACCAAGATTTTTACATCAAAAAACATCATAATTTTAAAATAATAGGCTGTTTTCTGTCCTGTTTTTGACCCCCTCATCAGAACGCTCTGTTTGAATCAGCGTGGAGGATTGTAGACTCAGAAGTAAACGCCCACTGCTGTGATTGGCTAACAATTGTGTTTGACAGCCTACATCCTTCACAGATGGACGCTGCACTGATTTAGGTCAAAAACGCATAAATACTCAGTATATATAACGATTTGTTATCAAACTCGTCTACTCACTACTCGCTTTCACAGCCTTGTGTTTATTATCGCACTCTTGCAAACTATTCTAACTCAAACTTTCAGGAAATTTTTTTTTTTTTTTAATAAAGACTGAAAGAGTTGTTGGAAGCTTAATGGTAGTGAAGTCATGGCCATGGTGTATTTTATTTATATCAATGGAACTCTCAACTTCTCGTATACATGGATCTAATGTGAAAACTTTACATTTATGGCATTCATCTGTTAATGTTGTGTCATCTTTTCTAAAATCTTTGTAAAAATTATTGTATTATTTATTTATTTATCTATTAATATTAATTATTATTATTTATTTATTATTATTATTATTTTCTTTTTTAAGTCTACCAGGGGGTGGGTTCTAAATTTGCACACCTGCAAGTTCAGTTCGATTACATTTTTTCTTTTTTGTCCGACGGTAACAGATAAACTCTAAGCTAATGTGCGTTTGGAAACAGACTCACGGCAGGCTGCAGCGGAGGCAGAGGTGTTTCAAACTGTGGTGTGATCAGCTGGAGAGGTTCATGTTTCACATTCAGCTGCTTGTAAGCACTGAAAATACAGACATGACAATAGTTACTGCTTCAGCGCTTGTCTGATTGGCCAAACACACGACTCAAGTCTTTGTGACAGTGATAGTTCTTATTTACCAACTCTTGTGATTTTAAAGCACACAAGAATAGTTTTAACGTTCACGCTGAATGTACGACTGCGTGCGATCTCGGTTAGAGCACAACATGAAAGCCTCTTTGAGAAATGTGAACTGAAGGCAGCTCTTACTCCAGGACAGAGGGAAGAGTGTTTGTGTGCAGCTTCAGCAAAGACATGTCAAACAGAGATGTGAAATCTCGCGGGTTCTCGTCTCCCTCCTGCAGACACACTCTCAGACGGTCGGACAGACTCCCTGTGTCCGGCAGCATGGTGTAGTCTGTGATCTGGGAAAAAACAAAGCCAGTTTACACGATGAAAAACAGTGCCACTTCACAGCACTGAAGCATGACCTGTGCTCCCAGTCAGGCCGTTCAAATGTTTGCGATCAGGAAGATTTGAAAAGAAATCAGTACTTTTATTCAGCAAGGATGCATTAAATTGATCAAAAGTAAGTAAAGACATTTAATATAAATGTTGTTCTTTCCAACTTTGGTATTCATCAAAGAATCCTGAAAAATGTTTTCAAAAATGATGATAATAATCAGAAATTATTCTTGAGCATCAAATCTGCGTTTCTGAAGAATCATGTCTGGAGACTGGAGCAAAATTCAGCTGAAAATTCAGCTTTGATCACTGGATTAAATGACATTTTAATGCCAGTAGATAAAATGTATTTGAAATTGTAATATTACTTCACAACATTACCATTTTTACTGTAATTAAATGCAGCCTTGGTGACCATAAGAGATTTCTTTCAAAACATTTTAAAAAATCCAACTGAGCCCAAACCTTTGAATGGTAGTGTAAAATACGAGTTTCCTAATCAGACATTGGACATGAACAGTCTCTCAAGTCGTATTCACTACGGGTAAATTCTCAGATAATTTGATACCATTTTCCAAGTTAGGCGAGCCATAAACTTTAAACTTGGACAACAGCTGCTGATGTCGATGCTGTTCTTTATTAGTTTTTTCCACAACAACTACATCACCTTGTCTTGTCGATAAAGTAGTGCATATTTATATATATGAACATTTGAAGTATGTTTTCTAAACAGTGAAATACGCATGTATTTGACTGCAATTCCAGAATCGTCAGCAAGTAATCTAGCACGGTGAATGTTTATATGGTTGTCAACCAATGGGATGCTACATTTTTATCTTTCCGATTCTGACAACAAAGCACTTGAATGCGACAAGCTTGGAATCATGACTTTATAAGTGTGAAATACAAAATTTCCGACAGCATGTGAAGATAGCACAGGTTAAGCAGTGTGTGTAAGTGTTCACCTCCGGGTCCTCTGCATCTATCTGGTTGAGAGGAATGCTGTCTGTTGTAAGCCACTGGAAAACAACATCCTGGAACGTAGACATTATATTGTATTAAAATATATTAAATTGTGAAAGAATAAATAAGGTTTTAAATTTCTGAAGGAAATATGAACTGCTGCTTGCCCATGCAAAACTCATTTCCACAATCCTAAAGCCATGGTCACACTAGACTTAGAGCACCTAACATTTATACAGAAAATGCAACAGTTTTAATATGACGTCACACTCTCTAGAGTCTTTTTAAAAAACATAATACTACATATAATACCTCCAAAAAAAAAAAAAAAAAAAACATAATCTACTTCACTTTACTGCAACGCTACAATCCTGCAGATCTAAAGTTTGCAAATTTCCAGCTAAAGGCTCCAATACAGAACACAACTTTTAAACTCTGAACAACCACTAGCCATTACACACTCGGCTTGAATGTTTGATCTCCTTCAGAATCAAAGTCTGAAGCTATAAAGTCAAAGTCTGTGCCCTTCATACACTATATGCAATTTTCTGTGAAATCTGTCAACTTCAACTGCCCAAATTCTGCAGACTGGCTCTGACTTTCAGCAACTGACTGAAAAATCAGAAGAAAGACACTCATACAGATTTGGAATCACTTGAGGGTTAATAATCAATGACACAATTTTTTTATTTTATCCTTTAAGCCACATTATTTGAGCAATCATCCATGCTCATTGCACAAATCCAGCAAGACAAGTTTGAGCGATAGCTCAAAGTACTAATTTGATTCAGATTACACTTTGAACAAACCTCTAACCCTTTGACGTTTTGCAATAGCAACCGAATACCTTACCATTATTTTACTATTCTCCTCCTTGTCCAGGTACTGGTCACTGAACATGTGACATGAGCCCAGAACGGCCAACTTGCCAGCGTTCTTGATACAAACAGAGACACAATCAGAGCACAGAAGAAAGTGCAATGAGTCTAACACAAGTAAGATCATCAGAATGAGTGTCCACACCTTAGGCTGATGGAAGGCCAGAACGGGCCTGTTGAGGGGAAAGCACACAGAGCCGGTGGACAGGACGGCCACCGCAGGCTTCATCACGTTTAATGTGGCCCCGTAAGGGTATACGAATGTAAGCGCCCTGTTTAATCGTCAAATAAGAACTCATTACGCTTTCTTATGTGGAACTTTATAAAATCACTCCATCTCAGCATGGTTAGACCTCAAACATTGTTAATGTTAACAACAACAACATAAACAGAACATTCAGCTGAAGTTTACTGTGAATGGTTCCCTGTATTGTCTTCATCAATCACCCCCGTCACCACTTTACCAGCGGCACGACTGATCTCTCTGAAATAAAGATAAAAATCATTTAAATTCTGTACAGACTGGTTTGTTTTAATGTAATCTTTACACAAATCCACAGAGAAACATTTTAATGCACATGGGAGACACAAACCTGTTCAGAACGCCATTGGACACTAGTGCTTCTTTGGGATGGAAATATTTATAATAGACGTTCCTTATTACTGCATCTGGAAATCCATAAAAAATTTTTTTTAAAAAGTTACATTTCAGAAACACAAACTTGCACACACCACTTCCAGGATGAGCACATTTTAAATGTCTAAATTCAAGTTTCTGGTTTATGTGAGGCACAAAATAAATAACGCCAAGGTGGTGGAGGCATCCTGACATCATATTAAAGAAAATCAGCTAATTTTATAAAGTAGTTTGGTTTAAAATAATGTTAATAGCAAAATACTATGATATTCATGACTTGTATAAAAAAAAACACATACCTTGAAAAATATGTTTGAAAATTATTAAGATGCGTTCGTGCTAGGACTGGGCAGTATATCGAGTTTGTAAGATATATCGATATATTCTTTATAAGTGATACGATATTAAGGCAATACCGTTTATATCGATATACAGTAGTTTGAAACGAGCGCATCTGAAAATATAGCGGAGGACACAGACTGAGCTGCTGCAGAGAAAGTGCATAATACAATTTGTTCTAAATGTGACAAACTTTATATGAAGGGCTTTAAAAAACTCGTAAGATATAATAGCCTATAGTTTCAGTTAAAAACGCCTCTGACAGAAAGGCTGCGTGTGCCGCTGACAGAGACTCGCGCTGTTTAATGTGTTTGAGATGTGCTGTTTTCCTAAATGCATAATTTACATTTCACAGGTATATTCTCCATCTGTAAATGTTAGAAAGCCATGGAAATATTTCCATTTTGCTGTCAGAAGTGCGTGAGCCTTCTGCTTTGAGATTCTCTGCTAAACTTCACAGACTTCACTGAACGAGCGCCGCCGCGTACACGCGCGCCAAACAGATGCACAATCAAATAGGAGTGCAATAATTCTGACTAAAATATACATTTTGCTGGAATATTTGTAGTTAATAAACAATAAGTGTGACATATGTAGAATTTTAAACCTACAAGTAAGTGTATTTGTATGATAGCACTAACTGTAAAGTGACTGTAATGGGGTAATGGGGCAAAACAGCCTTTTTATTCAATTAGTCTGTGCTTTTTTATTATTTTCATTTTTAGTTCTGCTTCAAAAGCATTATTTTTGTTTTTAGATTGCAATGTTTGTTATGTTAGAATGTAATGTGATTTTAACCCTTTTTTAACATAATATATGCCTATGGTTACATTCACTTTATTTGTTTAATCCAAATACAAAAGTGTATAAATATCTAGATATATACTGTATACCGCAAATCAGCCAAAAAATACCAAGATATGAATTTTTGCTCATATCACCCAGCCCTATTTCATGCAAATGCATTCAAGGTGTAATGAAAATATTTTATTACTTTTTACAACCTCTGACATTTTTGAGTCATTAAATAAAGATTTGTTTTTTTAATGGTATGTATATTAAAACAAACAAAACTTTAAAAAAAAAAAATATATATAATAATAATAATATATACATATATTCCTAAGAACGACACATGCATTTTATAACATTTAAAATATATATAAAAAAAAAAAAACATCAGCAATGAACAGCATCTGAATTAACGTGAAACGTTTGTTTGAATTAATGACTCTATGATGTGCAGATCACATTGAAAACAATATACACTCACCATTGTTAACCATAATGCCAAACTCTTCCAGGAGGAAGTTAATATTAGTGTCGTATTTCATTTCTCCTCCTTCTCCAAGCATCACAAGTAGACCTCCACCGCTGTCCAGATACTGCTTGAGAACCTCCAACTGAACGACACAGCACATATACAGCAATTCATGAGCTAATCTTTTAACAGCTGTACTCATCTATATTTCTGCTGCAGATTCTCACCTCAGCAGCGGTGAACTTTTCTCGAGGGCCTGCAGTGATCCATAACTTGACTCCTTGGAGTTTCTCCAAGGTGAGCTCCTCTTTGATGCTGAAGAACATGTATAGTTTATTAACGCACATTGTTCTGTTTATTTATTGTTATGTATTATTCATTTCTCATGGCTATTTTAGCATGTCTGTAAATCAAACAGAATAAGCTCATAATTTACAGCAAAGTGATATAGATGTTGTGCTACTAATGTAGTGAATAAAGCCCCTCACATCTGTAAACATGTCTACAAGAGCCATGTATGAGGTTATACCTTTGAATCTTCCATTGTGCTCTCAATTTCTTCTGCATGGACTTGTATCCAGAGTTGGAGGTGAAGAGCTCTCGTTTGGATGCGTTGAAAATAACGATATTTCGTTGTTCCTTGTCCATGTTGGCATATGGGTGAGGATACACTATTTACAAATCCAAACTCTGAAGATGGAGGGACAGATGACTGTCTCTAATATACAAACCACGATTCTATCGTCGCTGTTTTCTTCTGCCACACAGGATGATGGTGTATTGAAAATTTCAATACGTTATTGCCTCAATCCTGACGTTAAACGACAGCAGAGCGGAATATACACAAACTGTAAATATCGTGCATCAGCCTGTCACCGTTATGAGCGGCTAAGCTAGCAAGCTAATGCTAATAACACTCGCTACACAACCGATCAAACCCGTTAACGGAGCGAATCTTACTTTGTTACGTGAAGGTTATGATGTTACAGTATATAAAATGTAAATGCTTCTAAAAAACGCAAAATAATAAAAGTTGCCGCAGAACTCACCATAATATAGTTGCCGTGAGCGATGCATTGTGGGTATTTGTGGACAACAGTAGCGTAACCAGGGGCGCTTCCTCCATAGCAACACTGTTCTACCACACAGCGGTCGGGGACAGCATCCCAAGAGTAGGGTGACCAGATGTCCCCGTTTTCCGGGGATAGACCCGGTTTTGTCGCTGACTGGAGCTGTCCCCGTTTTACAGCAGGTTAGTGATGTGACATTTGAATAAAGGCATCGAAGCTTGTGTTGTTAACGTGGAAATCACGTGACCGATAACCAATGTTGCCAACTTAGCAATTTTGTTGCTAAATTTAGCAACTTTTCAGACTACCCTAGCAACTTTTTCTTCCAAAAGCACCTAGCAACAAATTTAGCAATTTAAAAAAATTTATTTGGCAACTTTTAGCAACTTTTGATAAGTGAATCAGACAATTAAAAGACACATTTTCCATCCAAATTACACAAAAAGAAAACCAAAGATGCCTAGCAGTACACCCATCATGTGAATTGAGTTAGCTGCTATTTGCAATTCTTCAATTTAATAATAATAATAACTGAATAATTGAATAATTGTTCATTTATGATACACTTTGTTAGTAGCTTGTACTTGCGATTGTTGATCAGTTAGTACGCTGTAAGAAAAATGGAAAAGATAGGCTACTAGTAATTTTCCAGGATGTTATCCATTATCCATTGTAACCCTGTAATCCGAAAACACAATGCGTAATTTAAAATGCAGGTAAAAAACCAATACGGAAAATTCTTTCATATTAACATAAGTTTATTGTGCCCTATTTTTACAGCCTTTTCTTGGAGTGTAGCATACTAACTACTAATACACTGCTTAAAGCATTATTGCTGAGAATGTGTTATATTACTAGTTTACTAGCTATAAAATTAAAAAAAAAATTTTTTTTATTGTAATCATTCAAAAATGTGTAAATGTTCAATAATTCAATGTATTTTAAAATACAGTTATTTATATTTTAATATAATATTTTGCATATTAATTTACAAACAAATCTAAATTAACATATATAAAATATATATTTTTGCTGAGATTTGATGTTGTGACAATTTTGCGCCGTGATTACGCAATGACGTCATCGCGCAATGACATCACAACTTCATTTAGCAACTTTTAGCAACAAATTGACCTTCCTTTAGCAACTTTCTCTGAAAATTAGTTGGCAACACTGCCGATAACAAACGAGAAGCCACACAGTCACAGTTTAATGGGTAAATTAATTTATCAGAGACAGAAATTCAACACACACACGCACACTGCTATTTGTGCACGTAACTTGAATCGATGTATGGAATGTGTGGTAGATGCTTAGTCCTACAGAGGCTTTTGGCTGCTATATACAGGTGCTGGTCATATAATTAGAATATCATCAAAAAGTTGATTTATTTCACTAATTCCATTCAAAAAGTGAAACTTGTATATTATATTCATTCATTACACACAGACTGATATATTTCAAATGTTTATTTCTTTTAATTTTGATGATTATAACTGACAACTAAGGAAAATCCCAAATTCAGTATCTCAGAAAATTAGAATATTACTTAAGACCAATACAAAGAAAGCTTTGGCAGTGTGGGCAGGTGCCAAGTCCTGCCGGAAAATGAAATCAGCATCTCCATAAAGCTTGTCAGCAGAAGGAAGCATGAAGTGCTCTAAAATTTCCTGGTAGATGGCTGCGTTGACTGTGGACATCAGAAAACACAGTGGACCAACACCAGCAGATGACATGGCAGCCCAAATCATCACTGACTGTGGAAACTTCACACTGGACTTCAAGCAACATGGATTCTGTGCCTCTCCACTCTTCCTTCAGACTCTGGGACCTTGATTTCCAAATGAAATGTAAAATTTACTTTCATCTGAAAAAAGGACTTTGGACCACTGAGCAACAGTCCAGTTCTTTTTCTCCACAGCCCAGTTAAGATGCTTCTGACGTTGTCTCTGGTTCAGAAGTGGCTTGGTAGCCCTTTTCCTAAAGATGTCTGAGCGTGGTGACTCTTGATGCACTGACTCCAGCTTCAGTTCACTCCTTGTGAAGCTCTCCCAAGTGTTTGAATTGGCTTTACTTGACTGTATTCTCAAGCTTGCGGTCATCCCTGTTGCTTGTGCACCTTTTCCTACCCAAATTCTTCCTTCCAGTCAACTTTTCATGTAATATGCTTTGATACAGCACTCTGTAAACAGCCACACCTTTCAGTAATGACCCTCTGTGACTTACCCTCTTTGTGGAGGGTGTCAATGTTCGTCTTCTGGATCATTGCCAAGTCAGCAGTCTTCCCCATTATTGTGGTTTCAAAGAACAAGAGATACCCAGAATTTATACTGTAGGGATGGTCATTTATTGAAACTCAAATGTAAATATTCTAATTTTCTGAGATACTGAATTTGGGATTTTCCTTAGTTGTCAGTTATAATCATCAAAATTAAAAGAAATAAACATTTGAAATATATCAGTCTGTGTGTAATGAATGAATATAATATACAAGTTTCACAATTTGAATGGAATTAGTGAAATAAATCAACTTTTTGATGATATTCTAATTATATGACCAGCACCTGTATGTATATATATATATATATATATATATATATATATAGATAGATAGATATTTTCATTTTTCATTATTTCATTATTATTAACCACAAGATGGCGCTGTTTTCGACACATTCAAAGCATTGAATCTTTTCCCGAAACAGTCAAAGGTTATGGAAAGCCTCACAAGGCTTCATTTGCCCATCACTATAGCACCTTAAAATCAAACCACAAACTTGGTTGAAATCTTATTTAACCGAAAGAGTTCAGAGGGTAGAAATTGATGGGGTTCTCTCTGAGGAAACTCTGGTTATAAATGGAGTCCCTCAGGGAAGTGTTTTAGGCCCTCTTTTGTTTCTTTTATACATAAATGACATGCAAGCAGTTTGTGATTGTAATTTGTTTTTATATGCTGATGATTCTGCTTTATTAATTTCAGACAAGGATGTTGGTAGGATACAAGTGAATTTAGGTAAGGAGCTTTGTAAGGTAAGAGACTGGCTCTCTGAAAACAAACTGATATTGCATTTAGGTAAAACGGAATCCATTTTATTTGGGTCTAAAAAAAATTTGAATAAGGTTTCTAAGTTGTCTGTTAAGGTGGGGGATTGTTTAATATCAAATAGAACTTCAGTTAATTATCTTGGATGTATCCTTGACAATGATTTAAGTGGTGTAAGCATGGCTATGAAAGTCCTGGGTAAGGTTAATGCCAGAACAAAATTTCTTGCCAGACATGTTAGTTTTCTTGATAAACAGATGATAAAGTTACTTGCATCATGTTTAGTGTCATGTCATTTTGAATATGCATGTATTTCTTGGATGTCTGATTTGACTTGTGGATGGTTGGACAAGTTACAAAAATCTCAGGGTTTAGTCGTTTTACACATGTGGAGGTTTCCCATTTTAAGTGTCTTGATTGGTTACCTATAGAAAGCGGACTTGAACATATTAAATTAAAAATGGTACATAAGATTATCAATAATAGAGCTCCTTTATATTTTAATGCACATTTTTCTAGGGTAAATGAGCAACATTGTTATAAAACTAGGCAAAGTCTTATGGATATTACATTATGTCGTTTTAAAACTATGTATGGTCATAGGTCTTTTAGATATTCTGGAGCACTTTTGTGGAATAAATTACCTCTGAATATTAAGGGTATTTTGACTATGGTTAGTTTTAGTTTAAAAGCTAAAAGTTGGCTCTTAAGCAGGGTGGTTTGTTGATGAAATTGTATTATGTATGTGGTTATTTGTGATTGTAAATTTTTGTAAATGTGGAATTTTATTGTAATTTTTGTATTTATAATGCAGTGCCAGTGTACCTGTTACCGGGAGTGGAGTTTGTGCTTTACATCAAGGACCACAATGGAAACAAGTTTTATTTTAAACTTTATTGTGTTATCCTTGACGAATTGAGTGTATTCACTACTTTTTTTGTCAAATAAACAAACAAACAAAACAAACAAAACGCACTGATTGTGAATATTTTCACCAGCTGTACTGGTTACTTATACAATATTACACATTCCTGAAACGTCCGCAGTCACAACTCCGATATGAATAATATAAAAAACAAACTAATCAATTACACTTGCACAATTAGCCTACATTTGCAGAAAGCACATACTTTGTGGTCAAAATGAGAATAAAATGAAAAAAAATAGGCCTGATTAGACAGAAAAGATCCATTTCCAAAAGCATAAACACAAAATTTGAAAAGTTGTAATTATTGTACTCGCAGTTTGCAAAAATGTTAAATGCAGCTAGACAATATTAAATATATTCAACAACCAAGTAGTTTGGTACAATATAGGCCTACCATTTGACTAATTTGGAAATTACCCTCAAGGTAACATTTCATGGTCAGGTCATTCTTGGGATTCGGTGCCTTTTGTGTCCCCAACAAAACACATCGAAGTTGATTTTTAAAAAAAAGAATAATAATAATTTGAGACATTTCTGAGCATTTTGAACCACCATAATTCATGATAATACAACACTTATATACAGTATATTTCAATTTTGAAAAATATTTAAGTATTAAATTTGCAGTGACCCTCTCATGACTACACAAAAATCTTTTTTAAAAACAGTTTGATTTTCTATATTTTATGATGGCCAAAAGGCAGAAATAACAGGGATGACCCTGTCGTGATAACTATTTATATTTGTATAGCTATTAGTTTATTCTTTTTTTTTTTTTTTTAAATAACTTTATGTATTTATTTGT
This sequence comes from Onychostoma macrolepis, assembly GCF_012432095.1. NCBI lineage: Eukaryota > Metazoa > Chordata > Actinopteri > Cypriniformes > Cyprinidae > Onychostoma > Onychostoma macrolepis. The sequence continues at coordinate 5,133,717 of NC_081165.1, forward strand.
TTCTGTTTGCTATGTGCTACTACATAGTAGGCATATTTATAATTGGTAATGAAATTTCAGTCTCATAAATTGTAAATAGTGTCTGGGCACATTCCAGCTTGGACAGACAAGGACTCGGCTGGATCGCTAGTGTGTTTTCTTCCGGGTGTGAGGGTGGATGAGCACAGTGCCTACGATATTAACAATGACAATAATATTATATAATAATAATTGTCACTCACACTTCACCCAACCCCAATATTACTATCACATTTATCATACCTGTGTGTGTGTGTGTGTGTGTTTTGAAGACAACCCCAATAATGTGAGATCAAGTCAATTTGATTTATAAACAGCATACATAGTTTCAAAGCAACTTTACAGACATTCATAATTTTAATGTTTAAAAATTTGGTAAGTTATGCTTTACATAAGTAATATTGCATTTTGGATGTTTTTACCTTTAGCTTCGGTAAGTTACACCCAAAGTCTCTTTAAGACAAGTCATGTCAGTCGGCGGCCATCTTTGAAAGGCTCGGGCATGCAAGCACAGCTCCGATCTCTTTGAATGGGGAAACATCGGCTGCGTCCGAAAGCATTCCAAGGCAGGAAGGCATCAAGGCACGTCCGAATCCAAATTCTGCTTCACTTCTTGTCTCCTGAGGTACCTTCTTCTGATTGAATTTTGAAGGCAGCATAGATGTATCCTTCGCTGCCTTTGATATCCCACAATCCTGTGCGTTCCATTCCGTGACGGTTGAGCTACAAAATAAAGATGGCATCTGAAAGTTGCGTTTGGTGGTCAGTTTGTGTGTAAATGTATATTTCTGACTAACATTTTGCACTTTTGATGTTATTTCTAGTGAGAAATCAGTATTATAGTAATTAAATATTCAGTCACCAAAACTCGTTCTATTTTGCTGCAGAGCAAAAACGCTGCCTGCAAAGTCATTGCCTGAATCAGCTGCCTTTCGGAGGCAACCATCAAACTGTTCACTAAGCTTCAATGAATGAATGAATGAATGAATGATGCATTTATATAGTGCTTTAAGTATTGCTGTACACCCAAAGCGCTTTACAATCATGTGGGGGGTCTCCTCAACCACCAGTGTGCAGCATCCACTTGGATGATGCGACGGCAGCCACAGCACAACGGCACCAGTGCGCTCAGCACACACCAGCTACAGGTGGAGAGGAGAGAGAGATAGAGCCAATCAAGTGGATGGGGATTATTGGGAGGCCATGATTGATAAGGTCCAGTGGAGGGAATGTGGCCAGGACACCGGGGTTACTACTCTTTACGAGAAGTGCCATGGGATTTTTAATGACCACAGAGAGTCAGGACCTCGATACGATTCAATTTCATATTTGAAATCACACAAGAAATCTGACAACAACTGTGTCGTAAACATTGATTCTTTTGCTCAAATAGCGTTATAAAAAAGCATATTTTTCAGGCTAGATCAGCCAGTGCACATGCGCCTCACGTCTCAGAATGCTGTCTGTTTCTATAGCAACCGGGACTTCTAACTGCAGCTGCAGTGACGCGCTGACTTTACCGATTAGGGATTGGCTCTTTCATTCAGAAGGCGGGGCTTCCTGCGATTGAGCGGCAATATTGAGCGTTGTATTTTCATTCAAAACTAAACGAGTGTCACATCTTGGGTATTCAATAGTCTTTGGTTACGCCGTGCCCAGCTTACAAGAGCAATGTACGTTCATTTAAAGTTTGAACTTTTGTTAATTTTTATCCTTGAATATTGATAGATTGAAACTGAAAAAGGAACAAAGTGATTTAACCTGTACAGTAGTGCAAGTAAACAACGCAAATAACTATCTATCTATCAACAAACACGTGATATTGCATTAAAAAATGCTGTGGGGTTGACTTGAAATAATGTTGGAATTAGTCCATTCAAGGTCACTGTTCAGAGAAAACTGCATTGGCTTGGTCGGCATTGCTGGGAACGCCCACAAAAACGTCATATCCGTTAACGCCGTGGGGGAAAACAAAACGTTCGAATTAATGTACGGAGACCTTGTTAGACGCTTGATCTTTACTTTTTGTTATGATTTCGATTGATTTTTGCTTGGTGCAATGCTGAAAAGTTGCTGTGTGGCGTTCTGTACCTCTAATAATTAAAAAATAAAAATAAAAACCCGATCTGAAGATTTATATACTGCCGAATAAACTGACAGAGGTAGCACAATCTGAGCGGGTAGCACACAACATCAGAACTCCGACAGCAGTTATTATGGATATACAACGTATGAAACATATCAAGTTTAATATTCATATTTATATGCACTCCAGATAGACTACACAACTTCAATGACCCGTCAATTAGTCCCGTCCCCCTGCACCGCAGCCCAGTTCTGATGGGCTTACAGCAACCCTTCACATCAAATAAATGTCACTCCCTGATATTTTGTGATGTAAATGTCATATTAAAACATTTATTTCATATTATTATATACAATCCCTTACGAAAATTAACAACGGTATTACTATAGTAAATGTAGGCTATAGTAGGCTAACCGTGTTTTTTGGGCATTTTTATTACCAGTTTTTTACCACAGTTTTACTACAAATATGGTTAAACTATGGTTAGTGTAGCAAAACATGTTTAATTTGTTTTTACCATGGTTTACCTATAATAACCATGTTTTTTTGGTTGTAACCATGGTTAATTTTCGTAAGGGATATTTTCATGTTATTTTATATATTTTTATTTTACGGTGTGTATTTGTGAAAATGATTAGGCTGTATGTTTAGCACACACCACATAATGCTGTGCATTTCAAGGCACTTCAGCAGACCTTTAATGTTACCTATGTTTTGTCAATGTTCAAATTATTTTAATATATAAATAAAAAAGTATGACAGGCTTTTACTCTAGTCTTTATCACTTTATTAAGATTAAGCAAAACAAAACGACTAATGTTTACTTTCACAAGCCGTCACGTATAGGCTTGTAGTAAGCTGTCTCTTGCCTGGAGACTCATTCAGGTAACAAAAAGTGTCGGGAAACGACACCTCTGGCCACTTCGTTGGGTCGTTTGTCCAGTCACAGATACCGTACGGACAGTCCGACTGTCTGGCTCAGTTTTTCGACGTATCGTGCTCTGTGGAGCAGCAGAAATGATTTTATGTACACCATTCAGGGTCAACACCATGCTTTTCCAATGAGGGGGAAACATTCGTTTGACTCCACTCTGACTCCGCCCACACAGCTATGACACGACACCGACCAAGTCAATTGTGGATTAACTTTGCAGAAAGAGGTTGGCTGGCTGGTGACTGATTTATTTTTTTTTAATTGCTCATAAACATGAGGTTATCGTTGTCAATTTTATTGTTTATATTTAAAATAATATTAATAAAATCAGCATACACTTTTAACCTTCTTATCATCCTTGAACTGTAATGACAGCACCAGTGTTGGGGAAAGTTACTTTTAAAAGTAATGCATTACAATAGTGCGTTACTCCCCTAAAAAAGGTAATTACATTACTTAGTTACTTTTAATGTAAAATAATGTGTTACGTTACTTTTGCGTTACTTTTTTTAATCTGGGCTGGCTTTGCTTGTTTGTTTTTAATTTTAATATTCATGTTCACATTTATTCTATAACTACAGTAACATCTTACTCCTGATTTCTCTCAGCATGCAGACAGGAGAGCTGTCAGTAAAAAAAAAAAAAATGGGGGAAATAGTTACTGGTGTTATGTATTTGAAAAAGTAACTGAGATATTTTCTTGTAAATTAAAAAGTAATGCCTTTATTTACTAGTTACTTGAAAAAAGTAATCTGATTACGTAACTCGCGTAACTCGTAATGCTTTACCCCCAACACTGGTCAGCACATACTTCTCTGTTTCTCTGAGAAAAAACCTTGTGATTTTGTGGAAAGAAAAGCAGAAATAATCCTAAAGGTGCTTAGTCTTTTTTTCCCTCATCATGTGATCTGTATGAATCAATACAAAATTGGCCTGTGTGTAATATAATTTTTCTCCACAGCGGTGTTTTGATTTAACTGCACTACTTGTGTTATGTGATCACATGGAAAGCAATGAGACAGTATAGTGATGGGTGCTAGACTGATGTTTTGAAACATTTGCAAATTTTGATCACATAAGGTATTGATCTGATTAATGTATGCAAAGATATGGTTTTATTACAGTGAGTTTTATAATCTAGGTTTGGTTTTAATGACAGTCATGTATGTATAATGGAAAAATAGAGAGTGATATTATATCAAAAAACAAAACAAACACTACAAATCAGTAAAAGAACACAAATACACTCCATGTTGTATGATAATAAATGATTTGTAGGTTATATTTAATAGATTGCACATTTATGAAAACATTTATAATTTGAAAAAGGTGTTTTTATGCATGTTTGGGTAGTGTTCACATAAATTAAGAGGTTTTTTTTGCACCCAAAAGTAGTCTTTTTTTTTTTTTTAAAGGAAAGTCAGTGCTGAAAAATAAATGGATGTCATTTGGTGATTGTGATTCAGAAATGTCAGGACCTTTACTAGCAAGCACTTTTTCAAAGAAAGGACTACACAACTGATTTAATATGAGCACCATTATATAAAGGTCCTGATCAGCTGTTGGCTCTCACCTGTTAATACTGTCGGTCCAAACCGTGCCACTTCTGTAAAAAATAGATCAAATAAAGCTTTATGTAACTTCAGTTTGAAAACAACATCAGTATTTTAGTAAGGTGGTTCCTATTATAATCATATTTTAACTGTTTGACTGCGTTAATAAAGAACAGGTCAAATATTCACTCACTGATTATGGATCGTCAGTTGCTTGTTGTGGTATGTGCCAGACTCCTACAATATAAAAGTATTAGCACTGCTAATGTTAATAATAGTAATATGTTAAAATTAGTTTTTATTGGAATTGTTTTATAAGAATTTAGTTCTTACGTTCGTTAGGGCCCCATGCTTTACGTTTTCTGTATATAAAGCATGATAATGATGCCACAATTACAGCTATAAGAACTGCAGCTGTGACTCCAGCTATGAGACCAACTGAAGTCACTTTCTCACATTCAGCATCAGAGGATGTTGTTCCTGCTTTTATTTCTGTAAGTCCCATAGTCTCACATCTGAAGATTAACTTAGTAATATTAGTATGTCCATTCTTATCAGAATAATTCTTAATTGGCATTTATAAATCTGTGGACACTACTCACTTTGAATGTGGCAGGCAGGCCATTAGAGAGCCATCTGAATAAGTTCCATCAGTGCAGTCAGCACATACGGTATCACTAAATGCTCTTCCTGTAAAAAAAATATTGAGATTGAATAAGATATAAAATGTCAGTAAAGCTGCTACTAGGGTTGTAAGTGCTGGTGTAATCAAATAATTCCTATAACCTCAGTAATTAAATCAGAAAACTGCTGTAAATCAGAAGAAATATACAGCTTAATGCTGAAATACATTTTGCATGCATTTTGTCCCTGTTTTAAATCCTACCTGTTTGTTTAATATATTGTCCAGGGTTACATGCGGAGTGCTCCACTGCTAATGCACAAGAGTCTTTATTTAGTTTAATACAATGGAATCCTTCCTGTGGCTCACAAGTAGTATCTGCAGAGTGCGTGCAGTCCTTGCGCACTTTTAGTCGATAGACTGTGAACACAAAAACAAAACATTTATATTCATATTAAAAGTATAAATGCATTTGACAGCACTTCCTTATTAAAGACTTATATATGTCTTTACCATAAATGAATGCTTTTATCACTGAGCACATACCTGGATCACACACAGTGCAGCGAAAACATGTCATAAGTCCGTTGGGTTCATCTATGTAAGTTGATGTAGGACAAGGAGCACATGTTGTATTGGAATCCAGAGTACAATGCCAATTAACATGGTTTCCTGAGAAAAAGAAGAAAAAAAAAAAGAGGTAAAATATGTTTTTTTCCTTGAATAAAATGATTATATATCATACTAACATGGTCATGGAAACATTTTTCTCAAGTTGCAGTGTTTAAATTTTTTTGCTGTTTTAATTTTTCTGGACTCCTTTTTAACGGTTACATAAAATTTTATTAATCAAAAAGCACGACTACTTAATTAAAATCATGAAACTTATACAATTTCACATCAATTTATTAAAAGTAAAAAAATGAAATAAAAATAAAAAATACATGTTTAGGGCCTTATGAAATGTTTTATTGTGTTACCATAATGTTTTATTGTTACCAAATTCTCTGTTTTAGCATGTCTAATCATTTGAATGCATAAAAACAACTTAATTTATCAAAATTATTCCTAAAATAGCCTTATGATTTTTTTTTTTTTTTTTTCAACTGTTGTGTATTTAAATTTTTCTGGTCACCAAATTAAGGCAGAATACATTAATTTCATTTATCTTTAAAAAAAAAAAAAAAAAAATTAAATAATAATTTTAGTAATTGTAGGCCTACTAATAGTATTAGTAGTGTTATGTATCGGCTGCCTCCCCCTTATTATCATCGTCACCCTTCACCAGACGGGAGTGGGTGTGTGTGAGAGGAGGGGCGCTGAAACAGCCAGGTCTGGCGGCGTGTGATGAGGCACACCTGAAGTGAATGGAGCCTCATCACCGCCGCTGTTAAAGGCCGAGCGCGCCTCTCCTCCAGAGACCGGTCTCTTTCCCGAGCATGCACGCTGGGGTCCTCGTGTGGAGGGAATCACGCGCCCCCTATACGGCTGATGAGCGCCGTGGGCCAGGAGGACGAAGCCGCCGCCCCCTCACGCCCTGGACATGTGCGGACGCGTCACGAACCCGCAGCAGGAGGAGGACGCCAGATCCCCTGTTTGTTTTGGACACTTTATTTTTTATGTTGAATAAAAGCCTCTCGGGGCCTGACGCCACACCCACTGTGTCTGTCGTTTGCTCCTCCCGCCACAGTATATTCTACTGAACAATATCTCTGGCACAGTGTCTTCAAGTTAAACCAAACTTTTATTTTGACGGGCTGCCGTGAATACCTTTACATTTCTGTGTGATATCATATGAGGCTAGTTTTACTTTTACTGTTCAAATGAAACGGCGGAAATCTTTTGTTCAACAGTCAGTAAAGTTAATTAATCAGGATAGGGGTCTAAGTAGACAGCAAGATTCTGAGGAACGGAAGGTACTTAAGTATTTGCACTGCAGACGGATGTGCACCAATGTGCACTTTAGTGCGTGGGTATTGTATTGTGTGAATTAATGTTAGACAGTAAACGCTATGGGATGCGAGATAATTTTTGGAAGAAATTCCAACAATAAAGTGAAATTTAATTGAATTGAAACACGATTTCGAACGAGGAGTAGAAGTAACCTCTTTGCTGCATCACATGATTTATCAGCTGATTTGATTAATTCTAGTCATGTGCCAAAAACATTTAGCCTATGACATAACCATAACAGCTTTTAAACTAAACCAAATATTTAAAACAATATGTAATACAAGTTTGAAAACGTGTATTTGTGCTTCTAAAATGTTAAGTTTAACTCTTTAGGATCTAAATACCACTCATTATCTGTTATATTGGTTAACATTACTTTTGGCCAGAATACACTACATAACTTTTAAAATCTTAACAGATTCTTAACAAACACTAGGCATCATATGCTTGTCAACTTTGTAAATGGTCATAGCCTGAAGCTAAAAAGCTGAGTCTGTATTCTGCATAAAAGCTGCAAACTGGCTCTGACTTTCGGCATCTAGCATCAAAAACATTGGGCAAAAATTCTGTCCAAAAGTTGTGTAGTGTATTCCAGCCTTTATCGTACAGAATCTGAAATAAACATTGGTACTGTACCGGGGGCACACATGGGGCAACATTCTCCATCGATCTCATATTCAGCACGGGCACATCCACAGAAACATAGTCCCAAATTAGCAGCAATGGTGATAGCAACAGTGGATATAAAGGTCCTTAACAACAACATGTCCAAATAAAGTGCAAGCGAGGATTATTCAGTCAATTTGAAAGTAAATAAAAATGTTTCTTCCTCAGATTTCATGAATCGATTTCTTTTCTTCACAACTTCACATTAAATAATGAATTAGATCCAGTACTCGGCATTCCTGTCCACTGAGAGGGACTTCAGGTCTGTGTTTATATGAATATAAGGGCTGTTTCAGATCCTGATGGCTGGTTCTCTGTCTTCAGATGATCAGTTTGATGGAGGCTTTAGAAGATGCTGTGGCAGAGACTCCAACAAACACTTCTTCCTCTTCACACTCGGCTCGACTCCTCTTGAGTAAACCGAGTAATCAGGTGTATTCTGTGAAGAGTTTAAGTAAAAAGGTTATAGCTAATGTTCTGTGTTAATGTGCTATTATGAATGTCTGCTTTAAAAGTGTCAGAGGCTTATTAAAATGTGAAAAGGTTCATAGCAGTGTTTCATATACAAAAGTAAACATGCTATAAGTTTGAAAACTAAAAAGTCACAAGTTCAAAAGAGTGAAAGTGAAATTTAAGTTAAATACGCATCTCATAAATTCGTTCATCGGTCATTTTAGAGTAAAGAGATAAGATATTCCCTGCTAGTGGTGGCTTGTTCTGTGCAGGCAGAACCTCCCTCCCTCTGGTGCCTGAAACCTCCCGAGCTCAACAGCGCCCCCACAGTTCTGCAACGTTAATCTGTGGTGAAAAGAGGAACTGCAGCGCGCTCTGATTGAGAGCCATGGGGCAGATCTGAGACTGTCCCGCTTATTTAAGGCAATTATTATACAGCATTTTATGCGTGTAACATTACTTCGAGCCTGTCAATCAACATTAGTGCGCCACCCACAGAATAAAGCACAATTTTGTGTTCAGAGATTAGAATATAAAGATTACAAAATAATCTGCCTCACCTAACGTTAAATTTACGGCCGCTACTGGTGCATGCTTTCATTTTCTGTTATGAACACACTGTGAACAACAAACATGTTAAAACGGATCCAATCAAGCTTACATCGTAGCTTAAAGTGGCTTTATCTGGCTTTATGGTGAAAAGGTGTTGAGAAGCAGTGAAATTATTTTAACTTGCATTTTGTCGATTTGAAAAAGCCTTCGCTTTTAGCCATCGTCAAAATTACTTATGAATTTAAATGAGACGAGACCTGATGACAGATGTTCAAAACTGCCTCAAAACAGTGTCATTACTATTATTATTATTATTATTATTATTATTATTATTATTATGTCACACAGCCATCAAAATCAACGAACTAGACTCAACAGAAAAAGTCTCACCGGGGAAGAAACAGGCTCCTCCTGTCAGCCGTCTCCAACTTGAGCTGATTTAACCTTTTCCCGTTTTGGGGGAGATATCTGCAAAATACTTTTTACAAACAAAATAATTTTTAGTGAGCCCGTTCAAACTGAGCCCGAGTCTGCGTGAGGAGGGAGAAGGGTCTGTCTGCGGACTGCAAGAGAGGGGCGTAACTGGAAGTTGTCCAAATCACACAGAACCACGCGAGATGTCAAAACGAGATGTTGTCGGGCTGCGGCCGAAACCACATACTTTCTTCAATAAGTACTTACTTAACGAGCGCTAAAAGAGTACATACTCTACAGCCTGAATGCGTTTGTGGCGCCAACTAATTTGAGGTGGGGAAGGGAGTACAAAACGTTAAAATGCTCTCTGGCTGAGCTATCTTTTAAATTTTATGATAAAGAAAATACTCGTTATTCTGTAGACTGCGTTTATTGCAAATTCTCTTTCAAGGTAAGTTATTTCACTGGAAGGCCTTAATTGCAATGAATGTGGAAATCCTGTCAGGGAGTGATGGCAGCAATTTATTTGAGGTGGGGATGTTACAGATCGTTTAAAATTTATAAAAAGCTTGCCAACACTCAAATTTTAGTAACGTATTTTAAATCTGTACCAAAATCCTACATCCTTTGTCTTAAAGATGTGGTGTCTTATGCTGAAGGGTGTTAAGCTTCAGGGCAGCTCAGCCAAAGTGCGTCTCTCGGGCAAATGGAGCCTCTAGCTGCGTAAAGCGATGATTGGCCTTTTTATTTAGAAGACGGACATATTCTGCCATTTTGCGTGTTGCGCTTTTCTTCCATTCATTGTGTTAGTGCACTGTCTTGATTTACAGTCATTTTTGCTGTTGGAAAGACCTGATAACGGGCTTATTAATAATGTCTTTTATTTTATTACTTACGCTCAATGAAAGGTTATATTTGTAAACGTTTATGCACATCGAACTAGCAAACAATACATTACTTTTTTTTTTTTAGCTTAATAAATACTGTACTGTAACTTTTTGCATTTTTAATTCATGTTAGCTGATCCGTTATTCTAATACTGTTCACTAATGAAAACATTCTTAAGTGTTACTAAAAAGGTTTTATCAGTTTAATTTTAAAATTAAGAAGGAAATATGCTGAATTCTAGGGAGCCTTATCTACCTCTGAGGAATTATTGCTTTAAAACTAATGCATTGTTTTTAATATTTTACAGATATCTGATACTTCTCTATTCAAGTGCAATTTGAATGGCAAAGGCTCTATAGTAGTGGTGAGTATTTCTTTCAATATACTGCAATTATATTTGATTATTATGTTTTTTACTTAAAATATTCCTCTCTATAAAAAAATGTATTCATTTTTTTTTTCTGTCTCCCTCTCTAGTGAATGTAGCAGTGTAAAGGGTGCTGAGTAGCAGTTTCCAGAAGATAAATAAACCATTATTAAGTCAAGCATCCTCATTTTGTTTTTCTTAATTCATTGAATTTAAGCTTTTTTTAACTTCACACACACATTTTGTAGCCCATACTCTGAAAAATAAATTTTTGTTAAAAATAACAGTGATTTGTCTTGCCTTACTGCTTTTAAAACTGAAAAAAAAAAAAAAAACATCAAGGGAAGCTTTGGACAACTCGTTACTCATTACTCTTCATCTTTTTCACTACACCTGTTTGATGGGGTCTCATTTTGTACTCCGTGACAGTGGATATGTCGTTATTGTTCATGAAATTTATGCTATTTTTAACTTCACACAGAGAAGGCTGTATTTCTGTATCCAGTACTCTAAAATAAATGTTTTTCTTGTCTTATTACTTTTTAAACTACAGTAGTAATGTTAATGTTGTAGCTAAGACAAGTACAGTAGATGTTCAAAATGCATTTGAGGAAAGCCAGCCTATAGTATTATAAAAATTTAGAACCAGGTGAGTTTTACTGAAACCACTGCATATATGAATGAAAAACATAAAAATCATGTTTGTATAAAAAATTATGTAGCTTTAACATGTATGGATTGTGTTCATTTAACAAACCTAAATTATGTAGCTTGAACATATATAAATATGTTCATTTAGCATATATAAATCATGTTGAGTAAACATAACTTTAATATGTGCAACCGATGTACATATTTTGTTTGTTAATCCAACAAGTTTTTTTTTTCAGTGTATTTACAGATGGTGAACCCCACATCCTACAGTCATCTCAACGCAGATGCGTCAGTTCTGCTGCTGCGCTGTGCTTCACAATCTTGCTCTTCTCAACGGGGACTTCGTTGACCCAGAGGATGAGGAAGACCATGATGACACCCCTGAACCACACAACCTTGAGACAAGAGCAGGAGAACATGTGCAGGACAATCTGGCTGCTGCTGTGCCTGCTCCAAACATTCATGTGCTTGTTCTCCATGAGCACGACTACCTGTAAAACATTTAAACAGACTTAAACATTTACCATTCATGTTGTCAGCTTTCCATTTCTTGACAAATTTCATTTCATGTTTATAATTACATGCATTTTTTGTTGTAGCTTTATTAATTTTGTAGTTGGCTAAACCACTGAACTAGTGAGCAGAAGGTTGCTGGTTCGTCACCACTGGTGTGTCCTTCAGCAAGGCTCTTTTCTCCAGGTTGATCCAGGGGATTGTAGATAAGAGCACTGTAAATCACTTTGGATAAAAGCTTCATGACATTTTTTGATGATGCTTTTGAAGCTTCTGAAAGTCAGCCTTCATTGTATGAACAGAAACCAGCAGAACAAACTTGACCAATATCACATCGTCAGTGTCTTTTGGTCTTTCTCTAGATGCTCTCGCTAGCACAGCAGCATCTGGTCCAGATGAGGCAGTAAGGGCAGGTGCAGTGATGGAGCGACTCATTCGTGGCACTGGACCATTTCCAGGATGCTGCTGTGGACTCTCCATCCTCAGCGCTCACAGCAGTCTGCAGACATTTCAGATCATACAAAAACGCCCAAACATAATACAAAAGCAGTCATTTTAACAGCACAATGTCACCTGATCTCTGTATTAGAAGTAACAAAATGATCTTATTTTATCCTTTTTTTTAAGGTTTTCCCTTTTTTTCCACAAATGTCACTGTCACCTTGCCTTGCAGGTCCTGCTCCACCACAGAAGATCTGCAGCAAACCCACAGGAATCAAGAATAAGAAAAGTGCTGTAATAGTTGTTTGAAATTACAATAATTAAAATAAACTACAACTTAAGATTTAAAAGATGTTTAATTCATTTCAGTAGTGTACTCACTGAGAGGCTTTGATGGCAGCATTCCTTCATCAGACACTCTGCACCGGATAAACACTCGTGTGTCTCTTCTTTTTTGTTATCAACATTTTTTATTTTTCATACATAACATCCAAAAAATAAATAAAAAATACAAAATAATAATAAAAACAACAACAGACACATACTCAATATCTCAAAGTCCAGTCAAAGGGAGGGAGAGAGGGAAGGACAAGAAAAACATAAAAGTCACTCTTATACAGTCACGTATATCAAAGAGAAAGCACTGCCAAGCATCAATGGTAGAAGGCTTGGCCCCATTGATTCGTGCTGTTGTACATTCACAAGTCACTATTTGCAGGAGGCTACGGATCCAATACGTTTTTCCACACATGTGCGGTGTAAACCAGTTTTGTATTATTGTCTTCTTTGCAGCTGTAAAACCAGCAAACAACATTCTCTTTTGCATTGAGGTTATACAGAGATCAGAATCATCATTAAGAAGACACAAACTTGGATTAACAGACCAATCAATATGCAGTAAGGATGATAGAACCAGGTTTACATGTGTCCATAGACTGATGACGACAGGACATTCCCAAAACATATGCAGAAAAGTACCTGACGATGTAGTATTACATATATGGCAGTTGAGATTCGGTTGTAGTTTCATTTAAAATCTTTTGTAAGGAGTTATGTATGCTCTATGAATGACTTTGAAGTGAATAAGACAATGAGCCAGATTTTTAGATGTTAAACTGAGATTAGACCACACTCTCTCCCAGTCGACAGATAAATTAAGGTCAGATAATTCCCTATTCCAAATAGTTTTAATAGCAAGAGGTTTTGTAATGCAATCAATAATCTTATTATATATTAAAGAAACAGACAGCCGACCAACAGATGGTGCAATCCAATCTTGCATAGGATGAGAGGAGATGGGAGATGCCCAAGGAACTCCATACGCTTTGAGAGCAGAACGTAATTGAAGAAAGACAAAATATGCGGATGCTGGTAGACAAAATTTGGTTCTTAATGTCTGAAATGAACATAAGCCCTGGTTATCATATATATCACCGCATGTGTTTACACCCAAAGAGGACCAAGAGGGTTGGACAAATGGACGATTTCCGCATACAAAATTAAAATTGTGCCATAAAGGTGTACTGTTACAAAATTTGAAGGTTCCTCCTATCCGACGTTCCACCGTTTTCCAGATTTTAATAGAGTTGGCCACAACCGGACCAAATTTATAATTATCCCCTTTTTTTCCTGTGCCAGTAAATAACATATCTTGGAGTCTATTTGGTTCGTGTGTCTCTTCTGTCCCTGTAACATCAGACAAGAGTCAGTGATTTATCTGATCAATACTGCATTCACATATTGAGGTAGTTGCTGATGTAACTCCCTTTTTATCCAACACAAATGTTCCTTAAATTATCAATATTACTAATGGATAAATAAAATAGATAACTTATGTTCAGTTACTTTATGTAGATTTGTTTGTTTACATGACTTACATTCATCTAAAGCAGTGTTGACAACAGTGAATTCTACTTAACACATACATCTCACTCAGATCTGTTTCATGTCTATTAGATGTGCTCATCTGCAATACTTATCAAAGATAATCCTGTCAGATGTTAAATAGACATTTAGTAATCATCTTTAAGATGTATATGGTTTATGTAAATCCACTTTTAAGACGTATGTGTACTTAATGGAGCTCTCCTGTTAGTTATGCATTATAAAACGTGTTTTTACAGCAAAATCACAAATATGCTATAATGTAGGTCACAGACAGGGTTTAGATTAAGCCAGGATTAGGTCATAGTTCAATTAGGACATTTGAGTAGCTTTTATAAACGTGCCTTGGATAAAAACACTACTGATGTGCATCTTGAACAAAACAATTATCAGTCAGTTCAAGTTGCTTTCAGTTAAACAGCCCAGACATGCATTTTAGTCTGGGACTACTCTTGACTAGCCTTGTCTGTGAAACCGGGGGATAGCGTCTTACACCTTTTGAATTATATATTGCTTACTCCTTAGTTTTCAAAGATGATTAACTTCATAAACAATACCACTGTATGAAAATAACTAACACTTCAATTTAAACGGTTATTTCGGGGGGAAAAAATATTCTCACATCTTGCCAATGACATCTCGCGTGGTTCTGTGTGATTTGGACAACTTCAAGTTACGCCTCCTTCCAGTTACGCCCCTCTCTTGCAGTCTGCAGACAGACTTGACTTGGTCGGTGTTGTGTCATAGCTGTGTGGGCGGAGTCAGAGTGGAGTCAAACGAATGTTTCCCCCTCATTGGAAAAGCATGGTGTTGACCCTGAATGGTGTACATAAAATCATTTCTGCTGCTCGACAGAGCACGATACGTCGAAAAACTGAGCCGTATTGTGTCGGACTGTCCGTACGGTATCTGTGACTGGACAAACGACCCAACGAAGTGGCCAGAGGTGTCGTTTCCCGACACTTTTTGTTACCTGAATGAGTCTCCAGGCAAGAGATATAAATTGTATTTTATTGTTTTACTTACTAGTCAGATGGTTCATAGTGTCTTGGATATGTTCTTCAACAAGAGGTCCCCTCCAACTCTGCTGCACGGTCATCAAGCATGGAAGACTATAGGAACATAAACAATCTGTCACAGAGCCAACAATATGTAGCCTACAGCAGAGGTGAAATGCAGAAAAGAGAAATAATAATGTACAGAACATATAAAAATTCTTAGGAAACGAGGATTCACGTTTTTAGGTTTTAAAGATGCATGATGATATAGGTGAAATATATTGTGAAAAAAATGCATATGAAGTTATTTAAAG
Source organism: Onychostoma macrolepis (assembly GCF_012432095.1). NCBI lineage: Eukaryota > Metazoa > Chordata > Actinopteri > Cypriniformes > Cyprinidae > Onychostoma > Onychostoma macrolepis. The sequence continues at coordinate 5,149,027 of NC_081165.1, forward strand.
GGATAGTTCACCCAAAAAT